>NC_091441.1:34987766-35215656 GCF_964237555.1 Oryctolagus cuniculus | reverse complement strand
TTTCCTTTCCTTTCCTTTCCTTTCCTTTCCTTTCCTTTCCTTTCCTTTCCTTTCCTTTCCTTTCCTTTCCTTTCCTTTCACAGGCATAGTTAGACAGTGAGATAGAGAAACAGAGAGAAAGGTCTGCCTTCCGTTGGTTCACCCCCGAAATGGCCGCCACAGCAGGTGCACTGCACTGATCCAAAGCCAGGAGCCAGGTGCTTCCTCCTGGTCTCCCATGCAGGTGCAGGACCTAAGGACCTGGGCCATCCTCCACTGCCCTCTCAGGCCACAGCAGAGAGCTGGAATGGAAGAGGAGCAACCGGGACAGAATCTGGCACCCCAACTGGGACTAGAACCTGGGGTTTAGAACCCGGCACCGCAGGTGAAGGATTAGCCTAGTGAGCCGTGGCGCCGGCCTACCAGTTTTCAATCTAGTTTGCCATCTTATTCTTTCTTTCCAGTGACATATCATGGTTTCTGAATTCTTCCTTTAAATGACCTTTGCCATACTCCCGTCCATACTCCTGGTTCCTTAATTAAAGACTTAACTTTCAATTTGTATGAAAGTCAATTTCTGAAAGTTCTTATACCTTGAAGTTTAGTTCAAATGGCAATTCTTTTAATTCTTTTTTTTTTTTTTTTTTTTTTTTGACAGGCAGAGTGGATAGTGAGAGAGAGAGAGAGAGAAAGGTCTTCCTTTTTGCCGTTGGTTCACCCTCCAATGGCCGCCACGGCTGGCGTGCTGCGGCCGGCGCACCGCGCTGATCCAAAGCCAGGAGCCAGGTGCTTCTCCTGGTCTCCTATGGGGTGCAGGGCCCAAGCACTTGGGCCATCCTCCACTGCACTCCCGGGCCACAGCAGAGAGCTGGCCTGGAAGAGGGCAACCGGGACAGAATCCGTCGCCCTGACCGGGACTAGAACCCGGTGTGCCGGCGCCGCAAGGCGGAGGATTAGCCTAGTGAGCCGCGGCGCCGGCCTAAAATGGCAGTTCTTATTACTTCTGCAACATTCACCTTGTCCTTCACAGAATTATTTTAAATTTATTTAGGCATTTTAATATTTCTTTATTTATAAAAATATGTTGTATACTTCATCTATACTCAATTCTTATCTCTGAAAGCAGAGACAGCCTCTTTTAATGTTCATTGGATTTAATAGGGTTGTGCTGAATCTGTCTCCATTGTCTTCAGCCTTAGGCTGCTAGTAATAGCAGCATGGAAAGAAAGCCTTTGCTCTCACAGAATATTAGTTATTATAGATATCATTCTAGTCTCTTAGGAGTATTTACACTGGCTATTGTTTGTTTTTGTAGCTGTCCATCTTGGGTCCAATTTTGGCAGCTTTCTAAAATCTCTCTATAAGCAGCAGAGCATGTTTGAGTCATCTTCCTTAATGCCAGTAAAATGTCACCCAGTTTCCCCCTTGGAATACTGGCCTGAAACTAACTGCATCATTCCTTTCTTACCTATGAATTTTATCCACACTGAGCTAGATGATGCCTGGGAATTATATATAATGTAACATTTATGCCCTTCTTCTTTTGTTTTCATATGTTGAAATTAATGTGTCATTGTGAGGATTCTAAACAGATGGGGAAAGGTCAAGGTTTCTTTGTTGCTAAGTGTGTTACCATGGCTACAGTAATATCTGTGCATTATCAGAAAACATCATTTATTTGGCTGCTGGTGGCTCATTAGAGGAGGGAGCAGCCCTGCCTTCATGGTTCTGGATGGTTTATTTCTGTTTTATACTTTTTATCTTGCTATGAGAACCACAGTAATAGGTTGGAACACAAACAAATCTGGTGGCAGTAGGTGGAGAATAATCAAAGCAGGCCCACACTTGCATACAAATGACCCAAACAATTTAACTGGGACAGCTGGGCCCAGATCAAATAAGCTTTGGGTAAAATTAAGCAGTGTCCAAACAATCATGTATCTGGGCTGTGCTTGACTGAACAAGCAGTGCTCTGAATGGAACCTTTCCTGTCCTGAGTCTTGGGTAATGCTGCCTTCATACCTGTTGCTTTTGTACTGTCCAAGGTGATCTTGCTCTAATGCAAACTGGAATTGCAGCAGAGAGTATGTGAAAGGGAATACCTTAGACTAGGCAGTCTAAGGACTAGAATTGACCAAGTTAATCCCTAATGAGGTGATGTGTGGTGTAAATACTTGGATACCAATGTATGATAATTATAAAAATTTAATTCAAGCAGAATTCAAGAGATTCTAACAGGGATAAAATGTGGCCATGAGTGACTGAGCAGTAGGGATGTTAGAAGTCAGACCCGTGTCAGGCTATCTGATTTCAAGCAGGACCTCAGTTAGTGGATAAAGATTTGGTGAAATTATCCAATTCCCAGGAAGAAAAGTAACAAGACAGACTTTTGAAGAGCATCATCCAGGGTAGACTGAATTTCCTACAAATGTTTCAACCCCAGTGAATACACAATATAGGCAGTAGTGCCATGGATAACATCCAGACCTAACAATAGCCAAAATAATTCCAGTGTGCACTGGTCACTAGGTCTAGCTTGAGGATTTGCTGTCTTCTTCAGCAAAATGGTGCCTACATAAATGAAAATTCATTTTAGATTTTTCTCAGGCCTGGGGTTTATTTCCCTGTGTTATAGCCTCTAGCACCAGGGCTCATGAGGATTAATGAATATGTGTCAGGAGCCCAGTGATCTGTGAGGGCTTTGCCTAAGGGTTGAAGAATATGTGCCTCTCCTGTGAGAGACTAGAGGAGTCAAAAACCAAGAGCTTTTGCGTCTTTGGCAGGAGCATATCCTTGCTCTGAACTTGGTCTCTTGGGATGATGATTGATGGTTTCTAGGGTGAAAATTCTGGTCTAACGAGAGCAATACCAGAGTGACAAGAATGGACCTATTCTTGGCTTACCGCTAGCACTGGATGCTGTAAGACAGTTCTCTCTTCTCTGGACTGTAGTATCTTCATTGATTCAATTTGAAGCTGAATCTGATGTTCAGCTTATGTGCTTCATGGATTTATTGATGTTTTTCAATGTATATTGAAGTGTATGCATCAGAATATTGCTGTCTTGGTCTGTGGGTGCTGCTGTTAAGAAAATTCCTGGGATTAGGTAATTTACAGAGAGCAAAATTTTCTTTCTTTCTCATTGTTCCCTGGAGACTAGGGAATCCAAGACCACGGCGACAGCACGCTCAGGGTCTGGTGAAGGGCCTGGTCTGTCATTCCAAGATGTGCTTTGGTTTAGTTTCCTCTGGAGGGGAAAAAAACTGTGTCGTCCCCCTGGTAGAAGGCACATAAAGGTAAAACAGGGCTAAGGTAGCTGTCTGCAGGTCTTTTATAAGACATTAACCCATTAAGTGCCTTTATATATATATATATATATTCTACATTAAGATTCATTTTCAGTTAACTTTGTACACAGACTACCAACTCTATACTAAGTAAAGATTTCAACAATTTGCACATATACACACTCACACACAAAACTGTTTGAGAACAAGTATCACAGTTAATTCTCACAATGTAACTAATTTAGGACAAAGGTCCTGCATGGGGGGTTAGTGCACAGTGACTCCTGTTAATTTAACTATTAATGCACTATTCGTTCTCACAGATCAGGGAGAACATATGATATTTGAACCTTTGGGACTGGCTTATTATAATAAGTATATTTTCCAAATTCATCTATTTTGTTGCAAATGACCAAATTTCATGTTTTTTCTGCTTTGTAGTATTCCATAGTGTACATATCGATTCTTTATCCAGTCTTTGGTTGACGGGCATTTAGGTTGTTTCCATGTCTTAGCTATTGTGAGTTGAGCTGCAATAAATATGGGGAGGCAGATAACTCTTTTATTTACTTATTTCATTTCATTTAGCTAAATTCCCAGGAGAGGGATGGCTAGGTCAAATGGTAGGTCTATATTCAGATTTCTGAGTTATCTCCATACTGTCCTCCAAAGTGGCTTTACCATTCTACAATCCCACCACCAGTGAATTAGGGTACCTTTCCCGCCACGTCCTTGTCAGAATTTGTTCATTTCTGTATGAAAGCCATTCTCACTGCAGTGAGATGAAGCTTCATTGTGGTTTTGATTTGCATTTCCCTGATGGCTAATGATCCTGAACATTTTTTTATGTGTCTTGGCCATTTGGATTTTCTCTTTTGAAAAATGTCTATTTAGGTCCTTTGCCCAGTTAAAAAATGGGTTGTTTGTTTGTTGTTGTAGAGTTTCTTCATCTCTTTGTATATTCTGGCTATTAACCCTTTATAAGTTGCATAGTTTGCAAATAATTTCTCCCATTCTGTCGGTTGCCTCTTTACTTTCCTTTCACTTTTCTTTTGCAATTCACAAACTTCTCAATTTGATGTAATCCTATTTTTTAATTTTGGCTTTGACTGCCTGTGCCTCTGGGATCTTTTTCAAGAACCCTTTGCCTGTGCAAATGTCTTGCAGGGTTTCCCCATTGTACTCTAACAATTTGATGGTATTGGGTCATAGATTTAGATCTTTAATCCATTTTGACTGGATTTTCATGCAAGGTATAAGGTAGGGGTCTTGGTTCATACTTCTTTTTTAGTTGTTGTTGTTTTATAGGCAGAGTTAGTGAGAGAGAGAGACAGAGAGAGAGAAAGGCCTTCTTTCCATTGGTTCACCCCCTAGATGGCCGCCATGGCCAGCGTGCTGTGCCGATCTGAAGCCAGGAGCCAGGTGCTTCCTCCTGGTCTCCCTTGCGGGTGCAGGGCCCAAGCACTTGGGCCATCTTCCACTGCCTTCCCGGGCCACAGCAGACAGCTGGACTGGAAGAGGAGCAACCGGGACTAGAACCAGCGCCCATATGGGATGCCAGCACCACAGGTGGAGGATTAACCTAGTGTGCCACGGTGCTGCCCCTCTAATTACTTGATGTAGGCACCAGTTGCTATAAACTTTCCTTTTAACACTGCTTTTATTGTATTTAATTGATTTTAATATATTGCATTGTTGCCTTCATTTGTTTCCAGAAATTTTTTGATTTCTTCTATGAACCCCTGTTCATTCAGGAGTATGTTGTTCAGTCTTCACGAGTTCGCATATGTTCTGAAGATTCCTGAGTTGTTGATGTTCAGCTTCATTCTATTGTGGTCCAAGAAGATGCATGGTATGATTTCGGTTTTTTTGAATTTGCTGAGACTTGCTTTATGGTCTAGCTTGTGGTCAGTTCTAGAGAAGGGTTTGTGCACTGCTGAGAAAAAGGTGTATTCTGCAACTCCAGGGTGAAAAGTTCTGTAGATATCTCTTAGGTACATTTGGTCTCTAGTGTTGATTAACTCTATTGTTTCTTGCCGAATAGAGATCCATATAGAATGGAACTCAGCCAAGATCAGACTTTGAAAGTAGGGAATGTGAATTTGAAACTATTGTTTTTTACTTAAAAATGAATTATATTTTCACTATTTACTTGGTGAGTAATTATCCTCTCTTCGTAGACTCCAGAAATCCTGCTGAACCATCTGGAATCACAATTAGCCTTCAATATCATACATCCTTATCTACATGAATGTCTACTGATCTCCCACTTCTGTGTTAGGTGGTAGAGCCAGCTGTTCTGTTTTGTAAGGACAGGGAGCTAACATTAGCATTCATTGAGCTCCTAGGTACTATAGATTTCATATTAGTTTTTATTTTTTAAAAAGATTCATTTATCTATTCATTTGAAAGGCAGAGTAATAGAGAGAGAGGAGAGACAGAGAGAGAAAGGTCTTCTATTTGCTGGTTCACTCCCCAAATGGCTACAATGGCTAGGACTGGGCCAGGCTGAAACCAGGAGCTCCATCTGTGTCTTCCATTTGGGTGACAGATGAATAAGTAGTTGGGCTACCTTCTGCTGCTTTCCAAGGTCATTAGCAGGGAATTGGATCAGAAGCCAAGCAGCTGAGACTCCAGCTGGCTCTCTGATATGGGATACCAGCAATGCAGGCAGTGGCTTAACCCATTGTACTACAGTGTCAGCCCTAGTCTCATATTTTTTATGAAGCTTTCACAAGAACCCTTTGTCTACTTATTTATTATGTGTTATTAATTCATATTAATATTTTATAACTTCTTAGAGTGTGTAGGTCTTTAAGCATCATTTATATCAACTTGTAAGGAAGAGAAACTTGGCTCAAATTCTTATTTTCTGACTGTTATTCCATAACGTTTCCATTGGCCACACTGTCTAATGCAGGAAAAGGGAGTTTTATAGTCTCGGATTTGAGTTATCATATTCTTGATGACACATATATGAAAAATTCTCTCCACACTTTAGAAACTCCCTTTTTCCTAGGGCACTAATAACCAACCAATGAAATACAGAAATGGAAGAAAAGCTTGAGATCAGTATCCTCTCATAAAATCAGAAAAGTAAAATTGGTGCTGTGGCGTAGCAGAAAAAGTGATGCCTGTGGCGCCAGCATCCCATATGGGTGCTGGTTTGAATCCCAGCTGCTCCACTTCCAATCCAACCCCCTGCTAATGTGCTTGAGAAAGCAGCAGAGGATGGCCTGAGTGTTTGGGCCTCTGTACCCATATGGGAGACCTGGAACAAACTCCTAGCTCCTGGCTTCCAGACAGCCCACTTTGAGTCATTGCAGCCATTTGGGGAATGAACCAGTGGCTAGAAGGCCTCTCTCTCTGTGTCTCCTTTCTCTCTCTCTGTAACTCTGCGTTTTAAGTAAACAAATAAATATATATTTTTAAAAAGTCAGAAAAGCATGACTTCTTTAAAAGTGCTGCCTTTTTCATTCCTGTGCATAGTTCTTTTGTAAAAGTAACTTTCCTCTGCAAGAAGATTGCTTTTGGTGAAAATATCATGTGTTTAGCTAAAACGAACTCTACGAAGTATGAAATGACAAGGGAGAAAACGCTTTCTCCTGGAAATATGCTGTCAATATGCTGTTCTTAAGTATAACTTCTGCCTTGGGCAGTGGTTTGTTTTATGATGTTGAGATATTGGGAGAAAGTGGGTTTTCTCTAACAACAAATAGGAAAGCCTAACATTTGAAATAAAAAGGCAAGAGGAAAATGCATTCATGGATCTAGAAAATCAAGAGCAAACCAATCCCAATGTTGGAATGAAAGAAATAATAGAGATAAGTGACAATATAAGTGAATTAAAAAATTTAAAAATATGGATAGACAATGAAAGGAAAAATTATTATTTAAAAAAAATTAAAATAAGCCTTTGGCAAAACTAATAAATAAAGAAGATTAAATAAATCAGAGATGAAAATGGAGATATTATAACTGATACTACAGAAATACAAAGGATCATTAGCAGCTATTATAAACAAGTACAGGTAAAAAATTGAAAAAAAAAAAACTAGAAAAAGTAGATAATTTATGGATACAGAAAACTTACCAACATTGAACCAAAATGACATGGAGAACATGAATAGATTAATAACAAAGCAATGGGATTCAATTACTAATCAAAAGTCTCTTATTCATTTTGAAAGAGTTGGAGAGAGGGAGATATACACACACACACACATACACACACACAGAGAGAGAGGGAGAAAGAGAGAGAGAGATTTTCCATCTTCTGGTTTACTTCCCAGATGGCCACTATGGCAGTGCTGGGCCAGGGAAAAACTGGGAGCCAGGAGTTTCATCCAAACATCCCATGTATGTGGCAGGGCCCCAAACACTTAGGCCATCTTCTGTTGCTCTTCCTGGGCCATTAACAGGGAGCTGGATGGGAAATGGAGGAGCCTGGACAGAACTGACACCCATATGGGATGCTGTTGTCACTGGCAGTGGTTAGTTTTATCTGCTGTGCCACAAAGCTGGCCCCAGAATCCTACCAAACTTTTAAGGAAGAAATAACAGTAATTCTTTTCAAAAGATTCCAAAAATTGTAAGAGATGGAATCCTTTCAAACCCATTTTATGAGGCCAGGATTAATTTGATTCTGAAATTGACAAGGATCAAAATAACAAGAGCAACCACAACATCTTTTTTAGGCCAATATCCCTAATGAACATAGTTGCAAAAATTCTCAACAAGGTACTGGCAAATCTGGGGCCGACGCCGTGGCTCTCTTGGCTAATCCTCTGCCTGTGGCGCCAGCATCCCATATGGGCGCCGGGTTCTAGTCCCAGCTGCTCCTCTTCCAGTCCGGCTTTCTACTGTGGCCCGGGAAGGCAGTGGAGGATGGCCCAGGGGATTGGGCGCTTGCACCCGCATGGGAGACCAGGAGGAAGCACCTGGCCCCTGGCTTTGGATTGGCGTAGCTCCGGCCATAGCAGCCATTTGGGGGTTGAACCAACGGAAGGGAAACCTTTCTCTCTGTCTCTCTCTCTCACTCTCTAACTCTACCTGTCAAATAAGTAAAAAACAAACAAACAAAAAAACTAGCAAATCTAATCCAGCAACACATTAAAAGATCATTCATCATGATCAAGTAGGATTTAATATGTAGATATAGATATGGTTCAACATATGCAAAGAAATAAATATAATACATTATAAAAGCAGAATGAATAATAAAAATCATCTCAAAAGATGCAGAAAAGCGTTCAATAAATTTCAACATCCATCCGTAAAAACAAAAAAAGAAACAAAAAAACCTTGAGCAAATCAGCTATAGCAAATATATAGAAGGAACATGACTCTACATAATAAGTTATTTATGAAAACCTACAGCCAACATCATATTGGGTGGGGAAAAGATGAAAGCATTTCCTCTAAGATCTGGAATCAAACAAAGATGTCTACTTTCACCGCTCTTATTCAATACAATACTGGAAGATTTAGCCAGAGCCATTAAGCGAGAGATAGAAATAAAATGCAAGAAGGAATTCAGTGTCCTTCTCTGAAGATATCATGATTCTGTGTAGAGAAGAACCTTGACTCCACCAAGGGAATATTAGAAGTGAAAAATGAATTCTATAAAGTTGCGGGATACAAAATCAACAAAAATTAGAACTTTTATATATCAATAATAAATTCATTGCAAAATAAATTAAAAGCGATCCCATTAACAGTAGCTATAAAATTAAAATACATTGGAATAAGTTAAACCAAGGATATGAAAGACCTTTGCAAAGAAAATTACAAAACATTGCTGAAAGTAATTGAGGAAGACACAAAAAGTGGAAAGACCACCTATGTTCAAAGGTTGGGAAAATTAATATTACTAAAATACCCTTATTACCCAGAAGAATATGCAGATTTAGTATAATCCTCATCAAAATACTAATGACACTTTTCACTCAACTATAAGAAATAACCCTAAAATTTATGGAACCACAAGACACCAAAGAGCCAAAGCAATTTTGAAGAAAAACAAAATCTAGGGTATGTAATGCCTTATTTTAAGACATTTTACAGGAAAATTGTAACCAAACCAGCATGGTAATATAAGGAACAGAATAAAGATTTACACCCAACTGTCCTTTAATAAAGGTGTCAAAAACATAGATTACATCAACAGCCAATTGACATTTTAACAAAGGTGCCAGAAACATACACCGAGACAACACAGTGTCTTCAGTGACTGGTACTAGGAAAACTGGATGCTACTTGTAGAAGATCAAAACTTGCTCTTTCTCTGTCTCCCTATGCAAATATCAACTCATCAAAATGAATCAGAGATCTAAATGTAAGACATGAAACTACTAGAAGAAAACAAATGAAAAATATTTTAAAACATTTGCAGCAGGCAATGGTGACTTTTTGGAAAAGACCTCAAAACACAGGCAACAAAATCAAAATTAGACAAATGGTATTATGTCAAACTACAAAGTTTCTGCATAGCAAAAATAATGATTGGAGAGACAACCAATGTAATGGGAGAAAATATTTGCAACCTATTCATCTGGCAAAGGATTAACACACAGAATATATAAGATTATAAAACACAACAATAATAAGAGAAGGGTTAATAAATAGGCGAAAGATCTTAATAGACATTTCTCTTTTTTTTTTTTTTTTTTGGACAGGAGGTTAAATACAAATGGCTAACAAATACATGAAAAAACTGTTCAATTTCATTACCCATCTGGGAAATGCAAATCAAAAGCAAGATGAGATATTTCACTTCAGTTATAATGACTGTTATAAGAAAGAAAAATATTAGAGGTGAGTTTTTGGTTCAGCAGTTAAAGAGGCCACCTGAGTCTTTTTTCTACAAATATTTCATCACCATCATTAAACATGTTATCACTCTGAATTTTAGTATAAAAAGCAGAACAGAAATTGGTTAGGATGGAATGATCACAAATAAGTAAAATGAATAGAAAAAAAGTATGTTAATGATAATTATGTCTGGGTTATGGAACTTGGTAGCTAAAACAACTTGACAGGACCATGATGAAGGAGGGACCAGAGGTTTAAGCAGCTAGATGACCTCTAAGGTCCACTCAAGTTCTGATATATTATGGTAACTACAGTGAAAGCATTCTTAGGTGCTAGTTTAGTTGTAGCAGAAATACAACTCAAACTGGAGTAAGAAAACAAAACTATTTATTGGCTCCTGACCTCAGGACTTCCTTACTCTGAAATTTGAACTTTGTTTTCTTCTGTGTTTTGACCTTTTTATTCTCCCACCCACTGTGGATTCTTGTATGTGGTATGGAAATCTGGCAGCCCTGGATTCACCTATGTCAGATTCTCCAGTAGAAAAAGTAGCTGCTTGCTGCTAATATCTGAATGTCACTCTCAGAGATAAGCTATAATTGGCCTTGCTTGGACTGTCTTCTCCCTCTTTGTGACTGGATTATATAACTGACAGCTCCACTACATGTAGTCATAGAAGTGTCCCAATCAAAGCTTTCTTTCACAGAACCTGCTGTGGGGGAGCATAGCTGATTGACAGCTTCAGCTGCCATACCTATGGATCCGCCACATCACTCACACCCAGCCCTGAGTGAGCATAGAGATGTTGCTCTAACCTAGCCATTCCTGCCTGATGAGAAATTTCTCTAATGAGTGCTAATGAGTTCAAGAACTCTACACTGACCCGACTGAGACTGTCTCATAATTATTTTGACATCTGAGGTCATTCCTACCCAATGATTCCTCTTTTCACTTTTTATAGGTGTCAAATCTGTCTCACAGTCTGAGTGAAGTTTCTCCTTGCCTAGTTATTCTTGTTCCCTCTACACTCTCTCCACCACAGGCGTTTCCTCCAATCTCTTGCTTTCTTTCCCTGACTTGATGTCTGCTTTCTATAGAATCTGAGTCAATCCACACTAAATGAAATGTGAATGAGGCGGCTCACATCAGGAAGGAATGTCAGGTATTCAGAATAAAACACATGTATGGATTATTCTGTAGAGAGGATAAAGAGAAAATGCCAAACTAGGCAGGTTTCAAGCCTTGTATGTCTTCTAGAGGAACACTGATATTTCCATGGCCCAGTGAAGCCCCAAATGGTCAAGACAAAGATATAAAGTCTTGCTTGTAGAAGAATCTATTAAAAAGGAATACATCTAGATGCAAAAGAGTTGTTACATATGTTATTTAGTTCTCTAGAGACATCAGTCATGGAGTTCATTGTCTTATTAAAAATTGCACTGCCCAATTGATGTTTCCAGAGCCCATTTAACCTAGTTTTTCTAATTAGTAAAGAGATATAGACTCTATATAATCACTATTTGGCATGGATAAAAGTTAATTTTCAAAATATATGCTTCAGAATTGGCATTTGGTACAGCGGTTAAACTGCTCCTTAGGATGCCTTCATTCCATATGGGAGTGCTTGGGGCGGAGTGTTGGGTTCAAGCACCAGCTTCATTTCTGATTTTGCTCATGTATACCATAGAATGTTTTGGGTGATGGCTAAAGTACTTGGATTGAATTTTCATTCTTTGGAGCTTGGGGAGTGAACCAGTGGATGGGAGTACTCTCTTTCTTTGTCTTCTTGCCTTTCAAATTAAATTTTTTTAAAAAAATTCTTTATATTTTTTGGTTGTTGTTTATTCTTATGAGTGGTAAAAGAAGCAGAAAGTTTTTAGTAGAGAGTAAATAGAATTCTTTTAATACTTCTTAAGCCTTAGCTTTCAGATACCAATTCTCTGATCTCATCACTTTTCCTGAGATAATCTATTACATATTCATTTCTTCTTTCTTAAGGGAAAATTATTGAAGAGCCTAGTGTTAATATGCTAGCATTCCTGAAGGGAGTTACTCTTTAATCAACTTTTATAAGCTCTTCAGTGTGAGCTACTTCTTAGCTCAAATTTCAAGTTAGCAACTTGCTGGGAGTGGGACTCGAAAGGGTAAGAATGTTTCCATGTCTTTGGGGCTGAGGAACAAACAAGTCTGGTTCCTCAGAGCAGTTAATGTCTCCTTAGGCTGATTTGGAAGGATACTAAGTCATGGTTGTGAGTTATCAGGGTCCACTGGTTGTCTCAGGGGGTGGGGATTGGGCATAAATTGAGTAAATGAAAAGATTGGAGAAAAAATGAGGAACAACGAAGGCAGAGGTTTTCTGCTTTGTAATTTTGCCAAAGGTCTGGCTTGGGCTCTGTCTGCCTTTGCAGGAAAATGTGCAGAAGTTACCATGACATCCTGAGAGAACAGGTGGTCACAATCGCCCTTGTATCTCTCCAACCAGAAGGATGCTCATGTCCAGTCCTTGGCAAGGGCCACTTGATGATGATCTGGGGATCTCTGCCAATTTTTCTGCCTGGCCAAGCTGTGAGACCAACTGTTCCTTATTTTCCAGCCACTGGGATACTTCTGGACTTTGCATCTTTGTTTAGGAAATTTAGCCAAAACCCTCTCTTGTGGAATTGCTTGATCCCCCAAGCCTGAAGTCAAGCCAGCACTGGTTATTCTCTGTTCTCCCAGCCTCATATTTAACAATCAGAAAACATACACACATTTATAGGGTCACTTGTTTTTGTCAAGAGGCTTCTTCTTATTCCACCTGATTTGATATGAGAAACAAAGCTCTATGTTAGATCAGGCAGGTATTATTACTTGTTTGGCAGGTGTTAGGCCTATAACCTGGAGAAGCTGACACAAAACTTGCCAGAGTCAGAACCCAACTTCAGGCTGTGTATAGCTCATGAATACCAGTGCATTCTCTCTCTCTCTCTCTCTCTCTCTCTCTCTCTCTCTTGACAGGCAGAGTGGACAGTGAGAGAGAGAGGGAGAATGGTCTTCCTTTTCCATTGGTTCACCCCCCAATGGCCGCCGCTGCTAGCGTACTGTGCTGATCCGAAGCCAGGATCAGGTGCTTCTCCTGGTCTCCCATGTGGGTGCAGGGCCCAAGAACTTGGGCCATCTTTCACTGCACTCCTGGGCCCTAGCAGAGAGCAGGACTGGAAGAGGAGCAACTGGGACAGAATCCGGTGCCCCAACCAGGACTAGAACCTGGAGTGCCAGTGCTGCAGGCAGAAGATTAGCCTATTGAGCCATGGCGCCGGCCACAGTGCATTATCTCTTGAGATATCTTGTTGCCCACATCTATTGGGCAAAATATAAACTCCAATGGGACTTTCATCTTCAGTTCTTTATTCTCAAGCAGCCAAGTGAAGGAAACAAGGAATTAATATGATAGAGCCCAAGCCACCCAATTTATAGAGCCAAAGTGGGAACTTGTAGGAGTTGTTTTAGGTTGCTCATGTCTGTGATTTAATAAGAGGAATGTAAAAACTAGGAACATAAAAAACAAGAATAAGAAAGCCTACATTTTAATTTTGTCTGGTGGATTAGTTCCATGATGTGTGTTAAATTCAACTTCTCTTAGTTTTGCTTGCTACTTCTCTTAAGTCAGAATGCTGACCTGCCATGTGTAACTACACAGAGTTACAAAAATTCAGTGAAGCTATAAAATATGTTTTTAAAATTATAAAGCAGATTAAAATAGCAAGGTGGTTTCAACATTGTTAACAATATTTGCACAGAGAGTGACTAAATTAGTATCTGTGAGAAGCATGAATAAATGAATGAATGATTTGACTCTTTGAATACATCTTAATGATGTATTCATCCTTTATTATCTCCAGTCATTCTTAAATGCTGGTAGATTTATCTTTTCTCTTTTTTTCTTTATCTGGATATCAGTCTACCAGGCACAGCCTTAATGCCAAGTTAAGTGTAGTCACTAAGTACCATTCATGAACCCCAAAATTAGCAGTGACACTCCCTTATCAAGTCCTAAATATTGAGTGCTTTCTGAACCAAATCATCTCCCATCCCTGTTGTTCCCTTATCCTAGCAGTTTCTAAAAAGTATGTGCAAAGAATGAAACACTGGACACCATGGGAGAGAGAACAAACTTTAATGAGTCAAAGAATCTTAGAGCTAAAGGAATCCCGAGAGACCATCTTAACCTCTCCACTTATTTTATAGATGCAGCTGCTGGGGTTCACAGGAATCAAAGCCGTGAATTAGGCACACACAACCAGTAGGTAAAGTCCAAGGTTTTAGATTTACCAGCACAGTGGTCTTTCCAACTTATAATTCTGATTGTATTTGCGGCTTTCATGGAATGGGAGAACAAATTTCCCAAGGTCTGTTTCTGGTGTCTTGAGTCACTCCTCAATTTTGAAGACATCTCTTTGAAGACTTCTTCAGCCCTGAAGTGCCCTTTAATGCTATATTCCACTGGAGTTAGCTATTCTAGGTTGTATTATTTTATTGGCTTATACTTTGGGGACTCAGGATTTAATGTCTACCTTCTTGTGTTTTCGCATGTTTTACATTCAGTTTCATTAGAGAGTAACTTCAATTGATG
The DNA here is from genome assembly GCF_964237555.1 of Oryctolagus cuniculus. Lineage (NCBI taxonomy): Eukaryota > Metazoa > Chordata > Mammalia > Lagomorpha > Leporidae > Oryctolagus > Oryctolagus cuniculus. Next base: position 35,200,966 of record NC_091441.1, on the reverse strand, counting down.
CCTTATGTAACAAACTTATTGAGGAAAATTGTAGACCGTTGATCCCAACTATGTTGAGTACTGTAGAAATATAGGAATTTCATCAGGTTTGAACAACTTATAGCAGACCTGGAGAAATCTCAGTGGTACTATAGGGGAATACTCAAAATTTCCCTATGCAAAGATGTTTAAATATTTTTGCATAGAAATAAACAACTTTTTAAAGTTTTTTAAAAATTTTATTTTAGAGGCAGTGGTGATAAAAGAGATAGGTAGTGACAGAGATAGTCACCATCTGCTGATTCATTTCCCAAACTCCCATGATGGCCATGGCTGGATCAGATATGAAGCTGGGAGCTAGGAATTCAATCCAGTTCTCCTGTTGGGTTTTAGGAATCCAACTAATTGAGTCAAAACTCCTGCTTCCTAGGGGTCTGCACTCTTAGGAACCTGGAGTCAAGAGGGACTGGGAATCAAACTGAGGTACTCCTATGTGGGATGTAGGCTTTGTAATAGCTAGGTTAAACACCTTTTCCTATAAATTTATATTTTAATTATATTTTCCCATAGACTTTTTCAAGTGCCATATGTTTCAAGGATTTGAGCCTTTAAATTTGCAGTTTATCTTCAGAAACATGTGAAATTATTCTTTAGGGAATTTGTACCTTTAATATCAATTGTATTTGTAAAAGTACAGGTTCCAGGCTGTCCACTCAAAAGTGATCAGCCTGTGACCAAGAGTAGTCTTTGTTCTTTGTATTCAGGGTGACTTAGTCAATATTTTTGACTTATTAATAGACAATTTTGATTTCTTCCTTTGCATCATAATTTCCAGGTCATTGCACTACATACATTGCTCTAGGAAGAATCTTCAGAGGAAATAAATGGTTGCTTTGGAAGTGGCATGATTTTAGGAACCCAGGGAAAGACTCCAAGTCAATGAGTGGGTTATGGAAAAGCGTAATTTTGGTGTAATTACTTATGTTTATGGAATATAATATAAATGAAAATATGCTTTATGATCTGTTTTAAGCATTCTTTCATTGTTTTATTCAATAAATATTTTCATGAGTTCTTCTTAAACTCCTGGCAATGTCAATAAGGATTTTGGAGATTGTGTGAGGCCTAATTACTGAGCTAAGTACAGAAGAATCACAACGTGGACTTGTAGGTTCAGTGTTCTTTGTGATGCATCATGTGCTAGGTCTCCTGGCTTCTGCCATAGACTGTGCTCCATCCTTCCAGTGTTGTGCTGTGTATTCAGCATGGAATAGCAAAAGATGCAAAAGGACAAGCCTTGGTTTTGAATGTTATGGAATAAGCATGCATAATTGTGCTGACTTCTTCACTTTTTAAACACCATGTCCATTTTAATTGTCCTGTGACCATTCCATATTTGTTGGTAAGTATTTGATGTCTAGTTGTCATCCCATCACATTTCAGGCTATTTTGTATTTGAACTGAACTGCTCAGCATTGGGTATAATATTGACCAAAACTATTCCAGTCCCTCCTTGGCGCAGATGTAGATCTTTCATTGACAGACACCTTTATTTGTTCTGAGATTCAGCTCTATCCTAATGTCCTGGAGAAGGGTCAGAGATATGAAAAGGGCAATGCACAAACCTCACTTTTCTCATCTCTAAAATTCTAAGACTTCATTTCTGAAGAAGTTTATTCCACAGAGTACTTCTGAGGATCAATCAATGTAAGATCTTTGGAAATACCTAATAAATGATAACATATGTGAGAAATAAAAGATGGCATTATATGTTTTATGCATGAGAATATAAAAGACAGTCATTGCATGTGGCACCCTATAACACATGTACACTGATCTATTAGCTTGTCTTTCATGGGATCTGAGAATTATTCATTGTTGTGTTCTTGACATACAGTGTTTGAAGAAAGTATAAATTAAATAAGAAAACAGGGAGTACATAAATGTTTAAGGAAAATTGCAGAAAATAAGTCTTACAGAAATTTGCAGTAATGAGGAAATACAGTTATGTGAAGAGATGACACAGATGTGTTTTTTAAAGATTTATTAATTTATTTTAAAGGTAGAGAGAGATATTTCATTCACCAATTAACTTCCAACATGCACACAACATGCAGGCCTGAGACAGCTCCAAACCAAGAGCCAGGAATTCCATCCAGGTTTCCTATGTGAGTAGCAGAAACTCAAGTATGTGAGCCATCATCTGCTGCTTCCCAGGTGTGTTAGCAGAAACCTGGATCAGAAATGTGGAGTAGCCAGTACTTGAACCAGACTCACCCATACTCATGGGATATGGGTGTCTCAAGCAGTGGCTTAACCCACTGCACCACAACATTTTTAAGACCTCTATTATGTGTGCAAATGTATGGGTAAATATATTAAAGTATTATTCACACCAAGGAAGCATGTAGGCTAAGTTTGGTTTGTATGCTGCACATTTGTGGCCTCTTTCCTTAGAAAGCTACAGAATAAAGGGATATTTTGGGGATTCCAGGATGGTGGAATAGTCACAGGGTGGTCTGCTCTAGGTGAAAATAGTAAAAAAGGAGAGAGAGAGACAGAGACAGAGAGAGAGACAGAGAGAGAGAGAGAGAGAGAGAGAGGAGAAACTGCATTCTCAAGGGAGATTTGGAGGGAAAACTGCAGTATAGTTTCTGAAGAAGGAGAAATGCTGTGGATCTGTGTGGAAGGTGCAGACACGCAGCAATGAGAATGCACACAACAAATGATCCCAGCAAATGGAGAAAGTGCCAGCTTTGGAAAGCAAAGTGAAATCAATCTGTAGCAGCCTGTGCCACTGCTGATACAGCTGGAGGGGAAGCCTAGCAGACTACACTATCTTTGAGTCCAGCCCCAAGCCTTGAGGGGAACAGGGTGCCCATCACTCTCTCCTCATCCCCCACTACAATGGCACCCAGTAACCAGCTGTGAGAGGGTGGGTGCCAATTTGGATGTAAGTAGGTAGGAGTTGCAGCAGGTCTTGTGTGCACACCCAGCAACTGGAAGAGACACAGAATGGGTTAGATATTGAATGGATTAGAAGGTCTATATAGTGAAATAATTACAGAAAATTTCTCCAGTTAGGAGAAAGAAGGGGACATTCAAGTACTGGAAGCACATAGAACTCCTAATAGATATGACCAAAAAAGATCTTCACCACAACACTGTAGTCAAACTTTCAGCAGTGAAACATAAGAAAAAAAATTCTAAATTGTGCGCAAGAGAAATGCCAGATTACTTTCAGAGGATCTCCAATTAGACTCACAGCTGGCTTCTCTTCAGAAACCCTAGTTGCTAGGGGAGAATGGAAGACATAGTCCCAGTCTTAAGAGAAAAAAAACAAAACAAAACTGTCAACCCAGAATACTGTACCCTGCAAAGCTCTCATTTATGAATGAAGGTGAAATAAAGATCTTTTGTAACAGAGATTGAAAGAATTTGTCACCACTCATCCAGCCTTACAAAAATTGCTTAAGGATGTGCTACACATAAAACACAGAAAGATAGTCATCATTATGAAGAAATGTGAAAGCAGAAAATCTCCTAGTAAAAGAACAAAGGAGGCCGGCACTGCGGCTCCCTAGGCTAATCCTCTGCCTGCGGTGCCGGCACTCCAGGTTCTAGTCCCGGTTGCTCCTCTTCCCGTCCAGCTCTCTGCTGTGGCCCGGGAGTGCAGTGGAGGATGGCCCAAGTGTTTGGGAGACCAGGAGGAAGCACCTGGCTCCTGGCTTCAGATTGGCACATTACACTGATCCTGGCAGACATTTGGGGGGTGAACCAATGGAAGGAAGACCTTTCTCTCTGTCTCTCTCTTTCTCATGTCTAACTCTGCTTGTCAAAAAAAAAAAAAAAAAAAAAAAGGAAATCCAAAGTAAGTAATAGGAATATTTGTGGAAAAATGACAGGGACAACTTATTACTTATCAATGGTAACGCTGAATGTAAATGGCCTGAACTCTGCAGTTAAAAGATACAGAGTGGTTGAATGGATTAAAAGACAAAACCCATCTATTTACTGCTTATAAGAAACACATCTTTCCAACAAAGGTGCATGCAACTGAAAGTGGAATGTTGAGAAAATATATTACATGCCAACAGAAACCAAAAAAGAGCTGGTGTAGCTATCTTAATATCAGACAAAATAAACTTTAACACTAAAACTGTTAAGAGAGACACAGAGGGGCACTATATAATGATTAAGGGATCAATTCAACAGAAAGATGTAACCATTATTAACGTATGTGCACCTAATTACAGGGCACTGGATTATTTAAAAGATATGTTAAGGAACTTAAAGGGAGACTTATACTCCAATACAATAGTATTGAGGCACTTCAATACTGCATTTTCAGCAATAGACCAACCAGACAGAAGATCAACAAGGAAACAGAAGATTTAATCGACATTATTGCCTAAATGGATCTAACAGATATCTACAAAATTTTCATCCTGCACTTGAAGAATACACATTTTTCTCAGCAGTGCATGGGACCTACTCTAGGATTGACCACATGCTAGGCCATAAACAAGTTTCAGCAAATTCAAAAGAATCAAAATCATACAATGCATCATCTCAGAGAACAATGGAATGAAGCTGGAAATTAGCAACTCAGGAATCCCTAGAGATTATGCAAACACATGAAGACTGAACAACATGCCCCTGAATGAACACTGGGTCATAGAAGAAAACAAAAGAGAAATCAAAAACTTCCTGGAGGTAAATGAGGATAACAGTTCAACATATCAAAACTTATGGGATACAGCAAAAGCAGTGTTAAAAGGAAAGTTTATAGCAATAGGTTCCTACATCAAAAAATTGGAAAGGCACCAAATGAGCTATCGATGCATCTCACAGATCTAGAAAAACTGCAGCAAACCAGACCCAAAATCTAGTAGGAGAAGAGAAATAATTAAAATTAGAGAAATTAGAGAAGAAATCAGCAGAATTGAATCAAAAAAATTAGAAAAGATCAACAAAACAAACAGCTGGTTTTTTGAAAAAATAAACAAAATTGACACACCATTGGCCCAACTAACCAGAAAAAGGAGAGAAAAGACACAAATTCATAGAATCAGAGATGAAAAAGGGAATGTAACAACATACAGCACAGAACTAAAAAGAGTTATCAGAAATTACTACAAAGAGTTGTATGCCAGCAAACAGGGAAACCTATCAGAAATGGATAGATTCCTGGACACATATAACCAACCTAAATTGAACCATGAAGACATAGAAAACCTAAACAGACCCATAACTGAGACAGAAATTGAATCAGTAGTAAAGGCTCTCCCAACAAAGAAAAGCCCAGGACCAGATGGATTCACTGCTGAATTCTAAAGAATTTAAAGAAGAACTAACTCCAATTTTTCTCAAACTATTCAGAACAATCAAAAAAGAGGGAATCCTCCCAAATTTTTTCTCTGAAGCCAACATCACCTTAATTCCTAAACCTGAAAAAGATGCAGCATTGAAAGAGAATTACAGGCCAATTTCCCTGATGAACACAGATGCAAAATCCCCAATAAAATTCTGGCCAATAGAATGCAACAACACATCAGAAAGATCATCCACCCAGACCAAGTGGGATTTATCCCTGGTATGCAGGGATGGTTCAATGTGTACAAATCAATCAATGTGTTACACCACATTAACAAACTGCAGAAGAAAAACCATATGATTTTCTCAATAGATGCAGAGAAAGCATTTGATAAAATACAAAACCGTATCATGATGAAAACTCTAAGCAAATTGGGTATAGAAGGAACATTCTTCAATACAATCAAAGCAATTTATGAAAAACCCACGGCCAGCATCCTATTGAATGGGGAAAAGTTGGAAGCATTTCCACTGAGATCTGGTACCAGACAGGGATGCCCACTCTCACCACTGCAATTCAATATAGTTCTAGAAGTTTTAACCAGAGCCATTAAAAAAGAAATTAAAAGGATAAAATTGGGAAGGAGGAATTCAAACTATCCCTCTTTGCAGATATGATTCTTTATTTAGAGGATCCAAAGAACTCTACTAAGAGAGCTTTGGCAAAGTAGCAGGATATGAAGTCAATGCACAAAAATCAGCAGCCTTTGTATACACAGGCAATGCCACGGCTGAGAAAGAACTGCTATGATCAATCCCATTCACAGTAGCTATAAAAAATACCTTGGTATAAACTTAACCAAGGATATCAAAGATCTCTACGGTGAGAATTACAAAATCTTAAAAAAGAAATAGAAGAGGATACCAAAAAAATGGAAAAATCTTCCAAAAATCTTCCATGCTCATGGATTTTAAGAATCAATATAATCAAAATGTCCATTCTTCCAAAAGCAATTTATAGATTCAATGCGATACCAATCAAAATACCAAAGACATTCTCCTCAGATCTGGAAAAAATGATGCTGAAATTCATATGGAGACACAGAAGACCTTGAATAGCTAAAGCAATCTTGTACAACAAAAACAAAGCCAGAGGCATCACAATACCAGATTTCAGGACACACTACAGGGCAGTTGTAATCAAAACAGCATGGTACTGGTACAGAAACTAATGGATACACCAAAGGAAGAGAATAGAAACACCAGAAATCAATCCAAACATCTACAGCCAACTTTTATTTGATCAAGGATCTAAAACCAATTCCTGGAGCCAGGACGGTCTCTTCAACCAATGTTGTTGGGAAAATTGGATTTCCACATGCAGAATCTTGAAGCAAGACCCCTACCTTACACCTTATACAAAAATCCACTCAACATGGATTAAAGATCTAAATCTACAACCTGACACCATCAAATTATTAGAGAACATCAGAGAAATCCTGCAGATATAGGCACAGGAAAAGACTTCTTGGAAAAGACCCCGGAAGCACAGGCAGTCAAAGCCAAAATTAACAATTGGGATTACATCAAATGAGAAGTTTCTGTACTGCAAAATAAATATTCAGGACAGTGAAGAGGCAACTGATAGAATGGGAAAAATATTTGCAAATTATGCAACTGATAAAGGATTAATAACCAGAATCTACAAGGAGATCAAGAAACTCCACAACATCAAAACAAACAACCCACTTAAGAGATGGGCCAAGGACCTCAATAGACATTTTTTCAAAAGAGGAAATCCAACTGGCCAACAGACACATGAAAAAATTTTCAGGATAACTAGCAATCAGGGAAATGCAAATCAAAACCACAATGAGGTTTCACCTCACCCTGGTGTAATGGCTTACATAAAAAAAATATACCAACAACACATGCTGGTGAGGATGTGGGGAAAAAGGGACAGTAATCTGTTGGTGAGAATGCAAACTTCCACTATGGAAGTCAGTTTGGAGATTCCTCAGAAACCTGAATAGAACCCTGCCATATAACCCAGCCATCCTACTCCTTGGAATTTACCCAAAGGAAATTAAATTGACAAATAAAAGAGCTCTGCACCTCAATGTTTATTGCAGCTCAATTCACAATAGCTAAGACACAGAATCAACCTAAATGTCCATCAACAGAAGACTGGATAAAGAAATTATGGGCTATGTACTTTATAGAATACTATACAGCAGTAAAAAAAAATGAAACCCAGTCATTTGCAACAAAATGGAGGAAATCTGAAAAACATCATGCTCAGTGAATTAAGCCAGTCCTAAGGTGACAAATATCATATGTTCTCCCTGATCTGTGACAACTAACTGAGCACTTAAAAGGAAACCTGTTGAAGTGAAATGGACACTATGAGAAACAATGACTTGATCAGCCCTTGTCCTGACTGTCAAGGATATTTTAATTTAACTGAAAAGTGATCCCTGTTAAATATGAGTGGGAATAAGAGAGGGAGGAGATGTATAGTTTGGCACATGCTCAATTTGACTTGCCCCTAATGGTAGAGTTAGAAATGTGCCAGGGGATTCCAATTCAGTCCCATCAAGGTGGCATGTACCAATGCCATCTCACTAGTCAAAGCAATCAGTTTCAGTTCATAATTGATCATTATGATAAGATTAAGAGTCAAAGGGATCACATAAAGAAGACTAGTGTCTGCTAATACTAACTGATAGAATTAAAAAGGAGAGAATGATCCAACATGGGAAGCGGGATACACAGCAGACTCATAGAATGGCAGATGTCCTAAACAGCACTCTGGCCTCAGAATCAGCCCTTAAGGCATTCTTCTGGCTAAAAAGCCCATGAGAGTATTTCAGGCATGGAAAGCCAAGACATTCTGGAAAAAAAAAAAAAAAAGAAGTGACCTAAATGAAAGATCTCTGTGAGTGGTTCATAGAGTAAATCAAAAGAAAAATAAAAAATTTCTGAAAACAAATCAATACAACACATGAAAACTTAATGGATTCAGCAAAAGCAGTGTTAAGAGGGAAGTTAGGCCAGCGCCATGGCTCACTTGGCTAATCCTCTGCCTGTGGTGCCAGCACCCCAGGTTCTAGTCCTGGTTGGGGTGCCAGATTCTGTTCTGGTTGCTCCTCTTCCAGTCCTGCTTTCTGCCGTGTCCCAGGAAGGCAGTGGAGGATGGCCCAAGTGCTTGGGCCCTGCACCCGCATGGGAGACCAGGAGGAAGCACCTGGCTCCTGGCTCCAGATTGGCACAGTGGGCTGGCCGCAGTGTGCTAGCTGTTGTGGCCATTTGGAGGGTGAACCAATGGAAAGGGAAGACCTTTCTCTCTGTCTCTGTCTCTCTCTCACTAACTCTGCCCATCCAAAAAATAAAAAAGGGGGAAGTTAATAGCAGTTGATTCCTACATCAGGAAATTGGAAATGTACCAAATAAATGAGCTGTCAGTGCATCTCAAGGACATAAACAACATCAAATCCAACCCAAATTTGGTAGGAGGACAGAAATAATTAAAAGCAGAGAAGAAATCAAGAAAATTAATACCAAAAATACAAAAGATCAGTAAAATGAAGAGCTGATATTTTGAAAAAATAAAATTGACACTCCATTGGCACAAATCAAAAAAAAAAAAAAAAAGAGAGAGAGAAAAGACCATAATCAATAGAATCAGAGAGTTGAAAAATGAAATGTAACAACTGATACCACAGAAATAGTACAATCATCCGGAATTACTACAACGAGCTATTTGCCAATAAACTGAGAAACCTAGAAGAAATGGATAGATTCCTGGATACATACAACCTACCTAAACTGAGCCATGAAGACATAGAAAATTTAAACAGACCAATAACCAAGACAGCAATTGAATCAGTAATAAAGACCCTCCCAACAAAGAAAAGCCCAGGACCAGACAGCTTCACTGCTGAATTCTACAGACATTTAAAATAGAACTAATTCCAGTTATTCTCAAGCTATTCAAAATAATTGAAAGGGAAGGAATCTTCCCAGACTCCTTTTAGGAAGCTAGCATCTCCTTAATTCCTAAGCTATAAAAAGATACAACAGAAAAAGAGAACTATAGTCAAATATCCCTGATGATCGTATATGTAAAATATTCAGCAACATACTTACTGATCAAATCCAACACCATCCCAGAAAGAGCATTCATTTGGGACAAGTGGGATTTATCCTTGCTATGCAGGGGATGGTTCAACATTCTCAAGTCAATCAATGTGATAAATCACATTGACAAACTGAAGAATAAAAGCCATATGATGATCTCAATAGATACAGATAAAACATTTGATAAAATACAACATCCTTTCATGATGAAAACTTAAAGCAAATTGAATATAGAGGGAGTATTCCACAAGAAAATCAAGGTAACTTATGACAGACCTACAGCCAGCATCTTATTAAATGGTAAAAATTGGAAGCATTCCCACTAAGATCTGGAACCAGAAAAGGATGCCTACTCTCACCACTGCTACTCAATACAGTCCTAGAAGTTTTAGCTAGAGCCATTAACTAAGAAAAAGAAACTAAAGGGATATAATTGGAAAAGGAGGAAGTATAATTATCCCTATTTGCAGATGACATGCTTCTGTATATAAGAGATCAAAAGACTTCACTAAGTGATTATTGAAACTCATAAAAGTGTTTGATAAAATATAAAGTTAGATAAAGTATACACAGACAATTCCATGGCTGAGAAAGTACTTCTAAGATCAATTCTATCATTTTAGCTAAAAAAGCAATTACATACTTTGGTATAAATTTAACCCAGGATATCAAAGATCTCTATGATGAAAATTGAAAACATTAAAGAAAGAAATAGAAGACATACAAAAATGGGAACATATTCCATGTTCATAGACTGGAAGAATGATAATCATCAAAATGTTCATGCTGCCAAAAGCAATTTACAGATTCAATGTGATCCCAATGAAAATACTGATGGAATTCTTCTCATGTCTAGAAAAAATAATGTTAAAAGTCATATGGAAACACAAGAGACTCTGAAGAGCTTAAGCATTCTTATACAACAAAAACAAACCCAGAGGCATCTCAAACTAGATTTCAAGATATTCTAGAGGGCAGTTATAATCAAAACAGTTATAATCAAAACTGGTCTATCCACTGGGTAGACCAATGGAGCAGAAGAGAAACTCCAGAAATCAGTCCATACATCTGCAACCAACTTATCTTTGACAAAGAAGCTAGAGTCAGTTCCTGGAGCATGGACAATGTTTTCAACAAATTGTCTTTGGAGAACTGGATCTCTGCATGTAGTAGTATGAAACAAGACCCCTATATTGCACCTTATACAAAAGTCCACTCAAAATGGTTTAGAGACCTAAATCTATGACCCAATATCACCAAAACCCTAGAAAACTTTGGGGAAACCCTGCAACACATTGACATAGGCAAAGACTTCTTGGCAAAGACCCAAGAAGCCAGGCAATCAAACCCAAAATTGACAAATGGGATTACAGCAAGCTGAGAAGCTTCTGCTCTGCAAAATTTACACTCAGCAAAGTGAAGAGAGAACCAACAGAATGGGAGAAAATATTTTTATACTGTGCAACTGATAAATGGTTAATATCCAGAATCTATAAAGAGCTCAATAAATTCAACACAAAACAAAAAATCCAGTTAAAAAAAGGACAAAGGACTTGAACAAGCATTTTTCAAGAGAGGAAATTCAAGTGGTCAACAGATACATGAAAAAAAAAAATGCTCAGGATCACTAGTCATCAGGTAAATGCAAATGAAAGCCACAGTGATGTTTCACCTTACCCCAGTTAGATTTGCTCTCATACAGAAATCAACAAATAAGAAATACAGGTGAGGATGTAGAGGAAAAGGTACCCTAATCCACTATTGGCAGGAATGTACATGGTGCAGCCATTGTGGAAGACAGTATGGAGATGCCTTAGAATTCTGAATATAGACCTAGCATATGACCCAGCCATCTAACTCCTGGAAATTTACCCAAATGTAAATAAATCAGCATATTCAAAGTCATTTGTATACCCATGTTTATTCCAGCTCAATTCACAATAACTAAGATATGGAGTCAGCCCAGATGTCCATCAGTTTATAACTGGATAATGAAATTATGGTATATATTCACTATAGAATATTATACACTGGTAAAGGAAATTGAAATCTTGTCATTTACAACAATATCAATTCAACTGGAAACCATTATACTTGGTGAAATAATCCAGTCCCCAAAAGACATACCATATGTTCTCCCTGAACTGTGGTAACCAGTAGAGTACCTAAAACTTAATCTACTGGAGTGAAATTGACATTTTGAGATGCAGTGATTTTGAACAGCCCTTGTCTCAGCTGCTGAGGAGCAGTGCTTTTTTTGTCTTCATACTTGTCTTTACTTAGTGTAGGGTTAATCATATCAGTATAAAACTAACTGAACATAGATCTTTGTAAAAAATAAGAATGGGAATAGGACAGGGACGAGGAACAAGAGTGGGAGCATAGGTGGGAGGGAGGGCGGGAAGAATCACTATGACCCTCAATCTGTGTGTATGACACACAAGAAATTTCTATACCTTAAATAAAAATTCAAAAAACAAATAAAATTATATTTTTTCTGTATAAACTTCTGTATAAACATACAAATATACATACTTATATATGTATAAAATGAATTTGTTTCTTGGGCTGAGCTTTGTAGGCTTTAAACAAGAAATTTATTTAGTTTCTCTCAACATTTTCTTTAACATATTCTATCTCATTTCATTTCATGTCCTTGCCCCTTGATGATATCTTGGGCAGATTCTACATTTGTCCAATCATTTTCTAAAAAATATTTATTTACGCCGTGGCTCAATAGGCTAATCCTCCACCTTGCGGCGCCGGCACACCGGGTTCTAGTCCCGGTTGGGGCGCCGGATTCTGTCCCGGTTGCCCCTCTTCCAGGCCAGCTCTCTGCTATGGCCAGGGAGTGCAGTGGAGGATGGCCCAGGTGCTTGGGCCCTGCACCCCATGGGAGACCAGGAAAAGCACCTGGCTCCTGGCTCCTGCCATCGGATCAGCGCGGTGCGCCGGCTGCAGCGGCGGCCATTGGAGGGTGAACCAACGGCAAAGGAAGACCTTTCTCTCTCTGTCTCTCTCTCTCACTGTCCACTCTGCCTGTCAAAAATAAAAAAAAAAATAAAAAAAAAATATTTATTTATTTATTTCAGAGACAGAGTCTAAGAGAGAGGGAGAAAAAGAGAAAGATCTTCCATCCACTAGTTCACTCCCCAAATGGCTGCAATGGCCAGAGCTGGACTGATCTGAAGCCAGGAACCAGAAGCTTCTTCCTGGTCTCCTACATGGGTGCAGGAACCCAGGCATTTTGTCTGTCTTCCACTGTTTTCCCAGGCCATAGGCAGAGAGCTGTATCAGAAGAGGAATAGTCAGGACTCAAACTGGCATCCATATGGGCTTAGCCCACTACACCACAGTGCTGGCCTGTGTCTAATCCTTTTAAATTCATTTTTGAATATATACACACCCTTTCAGGTGTTAAAAGGCCAATTCTCTCATTTTAAAAAAGTCAATCTCTTGCTCAAGTTACACTTTTTTTTCCATCCTTCAGAGAAGGCTTAACTTTATAGCTTGTAGACCAGAGTTGGGACTGGTGTGGTCTCTCTTTATTCTACCTTTACTTTCTTCCTCTTCTGTTCCATGTTCCTCCAAGACCTGGGGTGTTAAAGAGGGTAAAGAAGAGATGTTAGAGATTAGATATTGGAAGAATAGGGGAGGCAAGGACTTAGATAACTATTTGTGATACAGGCATATGTACTATAGGCTGTAGTGAGTGCCAAGATACTATGTTAGGACTATTGCTAAATTGTTCATGCGGTATTTCTGTATAGTACCACCATCTCATCCCCAACACAGATTTCTGCTGGGCCACATTCTCCATATGACCCTTGCAAACTCATTCAAGCCCCTGCCTTTCTGAGGTCAATCCTAGGCATCCAGCCCTCTTGGACAGCATCCTATCGAGTTGCCTTTGCTAGGCCATGCTCTGCCCTTTGATCCTTGCATTTGAAGTACAGGAATTTCACATGCACTTGTCAAGCACACACTACTCTGCTTCTGCCTGCTTCTATTACCCTGCTATCCTGGACTTCTCTGGGCACCCCTTTGCTCCTAGATTCCTCTTGTTGGTGAGTAGGTTTCATTCTTTCTTTTCTTTTTTTTTTTTTTTTTTTTTTGACAGGCAGAGTGGACAGTGAGAGAGAGAGACAGAGAGAAAGGTCTTCCTTTGCTGTTGGTTCACCCTCCAATGGCTGCCGTGGCCTGCGTGCTGCAGCTGGCGCACCGCGCTGATCCGATGGCAGGAGCCAGGTACTTCCCCTGGTCTCCCATGGGGTGCAGGGCCCAAGTACTTGGGCCATCTTCCACTGCACTCCCTGTCCACAGGAGAGAGCTGGACTGGAAGAGGGGCAACCGGGAAAGAATCCGGCGCCCCGACCGGGACTAGAACCCGGTGTGCCGGTGCCGCAAGGCGGAGGATTAGCCTAGTGAGTTGCGGCGCCGGCCTCATTCTGTCTCCATATGTCCTCAAACTCAAGCTTTCCCAGGAAGGCTTCCTCTGTGGGAATTCAAGTCTTTAACTTATCTTTAGAGTGTGTGAGTCCTGGAGTGGGCATTGTGGTTGCAGATGGTTAAGCAACCCCTCTGATGTCTGCATCCCATATTGAAGTGCCTGGTTTAAGTCCTAGCTACTCCGCTTCTTATCCAACTTAATGTGCATCCTAGGAGGCAGTGGGTGATGGCTCAAGTATTTTAGTCCATGTCACCCAATGAGAAACCTGATGGTTTTCTGGGCTTCTGATGCAAGTCTGGCACAGGCCCAGCTACTGCAAGAGTGAACCACTGAGTGGAAGACTTTCCCTCTCTTTCTCTCTCTCTCTCTCTCCCCCTCTCTTTCCCTTCCTCCTTCCCTTCTTCTCCATACACATACTCTATCTCTCTCACTTTGACTTTCAAATAACTAACCAAATACACATTTTAAAATAGCATGTATTAGTCCTTTCTTGTTCTCAGTTTTAGCCTTGATTCTAGGACAAGAAGAGTCATTCTATTAAATATGCGTAATTCTGAATCATGTCAGTAATTGCTAAATGGAGCCATGTGTTGAATAAGTTCAACAGGAAGAAGAGAAAAGAGGGCCTCAGGCAGCCAGGCATGATGAAGAGCAAGGTCAATAAAGACAAATGGGTTTTAATCAGGAAGGAAGTGAAAGGTTCCCTAGGCAGAGGCATGGGAACAAGCTTTATAACAAATAGGGTTTGGTAAACTGAAAACAGAGTACAGTGGCCAATTGAGTCTGTGGAGGAGGAGGAAACCATGGTTATAGAGACCACTTGGAGCCAGAGAAGGGAGTAAATCCACTGTAGAGCTTACAGGAGAAAGTGCAATGATAATGACTTCCAGTAAGAAGGAGTATGGGGAAGAAAGCAGAGAAAACAGTTAAGAGACTCCTGCCTGGCCTGCATAGAGATATAACAGCTGGCTTTCAGGAAGGGCAGAAATGGACAGGAGGAACCTCTGGGAGAAAGATTCTCAGAAAGAGCCTGGTAAAGACCAGGCTGTGTGGAACTCAGGGTTGTGGGTAAGGAGTGAATCCTTGAACTGATCCTCCAAATAATTCTATTGAACTTCAACATTTTATCCTTTACATCTTCCTTCTATGAACCTTTCTAGAGTGGTGACAAACAATGACGAACAAGTGGCAAAGTGTTTGTTTTGTATTGGTGGAGGTTCATGTGGCCACAGTTTATTTTGATCATGTCTGTAAGACAATGAAATAAGGCATATGAAAATCTTCTGTAAAATTAATCTTAGAAAATGTAGGGAACTCTTATAATTAAGCAGTAATTGTACAACTACTTTGGCAACTAGTTAGGAAGTAACAGTGATATTTCTTCTCTTGTTTTCTGGTTTACTTTTTAAGTTCTGATTTATATATTTATTTTGGAATTGTTATTTAAGTCTATAGATCTGCTTGACCCACCCCTCAGGGCTCTGTTCCTTGGTTTCCAAGGTGACAGCTACCTAATAAATAGATTAAGCAGTTAATTGCTGCTAAAGCAGAAAACTCAAAGTAATGCCATGAATTTTCAACCTAGTATACTCATGTTCTTGGAGAAAAATTTACATCAGACCCAAAGTATTGACTGAGAAATTTTAAGTTATAATAGTAATGAAAATACATGTACAGATTGAGTATGCCAGATATGTTGCATTAATTTATAGACTTCCATTTAGATTTAATGAGAGTCTGAGCATTCATTGTATTTGCAGGAAATTAAATCTTAGACTTATTAGGTTTTCCCCCTGCATCTTAGCTAATGCGTCCACTAAAGGATGTGCAAAGGACTTGGTAGAAGGGGATCCTCGTCAGTCACAAAGTAGGTACACAATTGACTGACTAATATTCAGTGAAATAGCCCTATCCATGTCTCCAGGTAGTTTAAAGTCCACTTTCTGTTCCCTCTAGTGCATGCTTGGGCCCCCAGATTGGACCCTAGATACCTAGGATTCAGTTTCCCAAAATAACACTTAGCAGTCCCTTGCCCTGTCTCCTAGTCCTTGCCTTGAGAGGTAGTAGGACCTGAGTTTCTACTACTATAGAGACCCTCAGATCTATATTTTCTCTCAGACTTGGGTAAATCTTAAGTCACTTCCTCTACCCTGTACTCCTGAGCAACAATTTTGCTTCTTTCCTGCCCTCTCTGGTGTATTCAGTATAGTTTCTCAATAAATGAAATGCTCACAAAAAGCTCTGTGTGATGTCTTCCTTAAGTAGCTTTGATTGTGGTCCCACCAGTGCTCCTATTGTGACAGAATAAGAGTAATTTATTACTTACAGTCAAGGAAATAGCAGGCAATGTAGCCCACAAAATACAGCTTCATAGCTCAATCAATTCTCCTACCCCATATGTAGACATAAAAGTACATATATCTTTAAATGCCTCTTGCTGTTAATGCACCGTATTACAGTTGTTAAGTAAGTACAAAAGTACAAACCCATTTTCAACCCAATAAGATGGAAAGTAAGAATATTACTTATATGAAGACAGCATTTGAAGAAAAATCATTATTCCTACCTGATCATGCCTCTGACACTATGATATCCCTTTTGATGTCAACACGGATTATTATATGAGTTGTGTGATAATGATTCAGTTCCCCTACAGTTTTTCTTGTTCCAGCTACTGTGACCTATTTGTATATAATTAGTGTGATGCTATTTAGAATTCAAATTGTGCCATTTTAAGTCATTATTTATATAATAAACATACTATATTCTCATTTATCTGGGACAATTAAAGTAGTGCTAATTTGTACCAATGCAGAGTTTATCATGGAAATTATGGGCTGGGGTTTGGTTATTCAATTGCTGTTGAGATAATCTCTGTGTATACATCATTTCAAATATTATGGAAATGCAAACAGCTAAATTTTTTTAATTGAATGCTTGGAAGCTCAAGGATATGCCTTGCAAGGAAGTTCAAGACTAATGTTAGGCCGGCGCCGCGGCTCAATAGGCTAATCCTCCACCTCGCAGTGCCGGCACACTGGGTTCTAGTCCTGGTCGGGGCACCGGATTCTGTCCCAGTTGCCCCTCTTCCAGGCCAGCTCTCTGCTGTGGCCCGGGAGGGCAGTGGAGGATGGCCCAAGTGCTTGGGCCCTGCACCCCATGGGAGACCAGAAGTACCTGGCTCCTGCCTTTGGATCAGCGCGGTGTGCTGGCCGCATCGCGCCAGCCGCGGCGGCCATTGGAGGGTGAACCAACGGCAAAAAAAGGAAGACCTTTCTCTCTGTCTCTCTCTCTCACTATCCACTCTGCCTGTCAAAAAAAAAAAAAAAAAAAAAGACTAATGTAAGGCAGTTTGGAAACACTGCTATGGCTTCATGAACATGAACTCCACTGTCAGTTCAGGGCTGAACCTGAACTGTGCCTCAGTTTACATGTCAATAGCCTAGAAATGGTAAAATTTCCATCTGCATTGGGTTTCCCAGTGCTTCCAGAGCAAAGTAGTACAAACGGTGAATTAGGGCTAAAGAAAGTTATTATCTCACAATTCTAAAAGCAAAAATTCTAAAATTAAGATGTCAGAGATCCATGCTCCCTCTAAAGATGCTGGGAAAGAGGATCTGCTCTGCATTTATTTCCTAGCTTCTGCTAGCTTCAGGCATTTCTTGCCTAATAGCAAGAATCCTCCAATTCTCTATCTTCATTTGGAGTTTTCCTTGTGTCTTCCCTCTATGTCAGTCTGTCTCTGTGCCCAAATTTTCACTTTTTATAAGGACATCATTCAAATTGGATTACATCCCACCCCACTGATTTTGTAAATCCTCTTATCTTTGTAAATACCCTATTTCCTAATCAGATCACCTTCTGGGTATGAGGGTTAGGACTTCAAAATATTTCTGTATTGAGGGGATTAATTCAACCGGTAGCACCTTCCTTTGGTCTTTTGAGTATTAGAGATAATGGATCTGAAATTATAAGCTCATTTTAAGTGCTCGATAAGGAACTGTTAATGTTTTCATAGCAGAATAGTGTATCACTCCTCCCAGAGTCATATTTCATAGCCATATTTACACTCTGCATAACAGTTGTAGTTAGAAATTTCTGGCCTTATACTGTGTCAGTGATAAAAACGTGCTTAGATGAAGACCAAGTTCCACCAAGATGTTTATGTACACCCAAGGCTAAGTTTGTCATATTTCTTTATTTAGCTTAGCGTTATTTTTTCAAAAATCATATGGGCACTGTGGGCAATCCCACATGCTGTGAGATCTGTGCTCACTTAAGACTGTATGTATCCTTTGTGTGTTTTTTGTGGCTGTGTGGATGAATATTGCACCCACTGGGGCTAGCTCCTGGGCATTGGTCTCCTTGGAGGAGAGAAGGTGACTGTGAGACAAACCAAGAGAACTGAACAAACCCTCCTCCCTGACCAAAAAAAAAAAAAAAAAAAAAAAAAAGGAAAGATTTACCCCATCCAACTTGAGTCCCACCTTGGGCACTCCCCTAATCTTGGAGCACTGAAAAGAGCCCCAGGGCCATACCCAGCACACACTTCAGGGTTTTCACTGAAAGAGCAGACCCTCCACTAAGCCACAGAGGTATAGTCCAAAGATAAAAGCCATGACAGGAAAAAGAGCAAAACAAACCTACAGGTATCCACACAGATGTCTAAAATTAAACACAGAAGTTCAAGAAACAAGAATAAGGAAGAAAACATTATGTCCCCAAGGGAACACAACAATGCTTCAATACTAGAATATGAAGATGAGGAGATTGAAGAAATGCTGGAAATGGAATTCAAAAAAGTCATCATAGGATTACTTAGAAGTAATCAGAAGCAAATCCATGAATTAACTAAATCCATACTTGACATGAATGAAAATTTTTCCCATAAATTACAGAATTTAAAGGTAAATAAAAATGAAATACTGGAATTGAAGAATTCAATAAAATAAATAAAATATGCGGTAGAAAGTCTTAACAAACAACAAACTTGGTGAGGCAGAAGAAAGAATATCTGAGCTAGAAGAAAAATCTCTGGAAATTTTAATAAATCAGACCAAAAAAAGAAGAAATTAAAAAAAAACAAAAAACAGTGTTGGAGATTTATGGGATACTATCAAATGACCCAACATACACGTCTTAGCAGTTCCTGAGGGCGCGGAAAGAGAGAATGTCTTAGAAGACTTTTTAAGTGAAATAATTACAGAAAAATCCCTAATTTGGAGAAGAAAGGGCTGTCCAAGTATAGGAAGCATATAGAACTCCTAATAGACATGACTGTAGTCAAACTTTCAACTGTAAAACTTTAAAAAAAATTTTAGAATGTGCATGAAAGAAATGCCAGGTTACTTTCAGAGGGTCTCCAATTAGACTCATAACTGAGTGTTCACCAGAAACCTTACAGGTCAAGAGAAAATGATGAAATATATTCCAAATCTTAGGAGAAAAAAATGTCAACCCAGCATACTGTATGCTGCAAAGCTCTCACTAATGAACAAATGTGAAATAAAGGCTTTCCAAAACAAACAGAAATTGAAAGATTTCTTACCACTTGTCAAGCTTTACAAAGGATGATTGAGGATATTGCTATGCACAGAGACGTGGCAATCACCATGCAAGAAGGTGCAGGTAGGAAATCTCTTAGTAAAAATACAAAGGAAATCCAAAGTAAAAAATAGGAATATTTATGGAAAAATAGCAGGGCAAAGTCATTACTTAGCAGTAGTTGCTTTGAATGTAAATAGCCTCAACTATTCATCTAAAAGATACAGACTGGGTGAATGGATTAAAAACAAGACCCATCTTTTTGAGACCCACAAAAAAACATATCTCACCGAGAATGATATATTCAGACTGAAAGTGTAAGGATAGAAGAAGGTATTCCATGCAGCAGAAACCAGAAAAGAGCTGGTGTAACCATCCTAATATCAGACAAATGACTTCAACACAAACATTATTAAAAGAGACAAAGGGCACTATGTAATGATTGCAGAACCAATTCAATGAGAAGATCTGATTCTAATAAACATATATGAACCAATTATAGGGGATTTGGTGATTAAAAAGAAATGTTAATGGACCTAAAGGGAGATAAAAACTGGAATACAACAGTAATGGGGGACTTTCATACTCCACTTTCAGCAATGGACAGATCAACCATACAGAAAATCAGCAAAGAAACAACAGAGTTAATCAACACTATACCAAATGAACCTAAAGAATATCTACATAACTTTTCTTTTACCCCACAGTTGCAGAATACACATTCTTATCATTAGTGCATTGAACTCTCTCTAGGATAGACCACATGCTACACCATCAAGTGAGTCTTAGCAAATTCACAACAATGGATATCATACTATGCACCTTCTCTGACCACAATGGAATGAAGTTGGAAATCAACAACTCAGGAATTTCTAGAAATATGCAAACACATGGAGACTGAACTGCATGCTCTGGAATGAACAATGGGCCATAGAAGAAATCAAAAGAAAAATCAAGAAATTCTGTATATGAGTGAAGGCAATACAACATATCAAAATTTAATCGATGCAGCAAAAGCAGTGTTAATAAAAATGTTAATAGCAATTGATGCCTACATCAAAAAATTGGAGAGGTACCAAATAAATGAGCTATCAGTGCATCTCAAGGACCTAGAAAAATAACAGCAAACCAAACCCCAAATTAGTAGGAGAAAAGAAATAATTAAAATTAGAGAAGAAATAAACAAAATTGAATTGAAAGAAACATACAAAAGATCAGTGAAATGAAGTAAACAAAATTACCACACCATTGGCCCAACTAACCAAAAAAAAAGACCCAAATCAAGAAAATTAGCAATGAAAACAGAAATGCAATAAGATATCACAGAAATAAAAAGAATCATCAGAAATTACTACAGAGAGCTGTATGGCCACAAATCTGGAAACCTAGAAGAAATGGATAGGTTTCTGGACACATACAACCTACCTAAATTGAGCCAAGAAGACATAGAAAACCCAAGCAGAACAACTAAAAGGACAGAAATTGGATCAGTATTAAAGACTGTTCCACGAAAGAAAAGCCCAGGAACACATGGCTTCACTGCTGAATTCTACCACTCATTTAAAGACTAACTACAGACCAGTTGTCCAGATGAACACACTGTGACATCCTAAACAAAATTCTAGTCACTCAAATCCAATAACACATCAGAAAGATCTTTCACCCAGACCAAGTGGGATATATCCCTGGTATGCAGGGATGGTTCAACATTTGCAAATCAATCAATTTGATCCATCACAAAGCAAACTGATGAATAAAAACCACATGATTATCTCAATAGATGCAGATAAAGCATTTGATAAAATATAAACACCCTTTCATGATGAAAACTCTAAGCAAATTGGGTATAGAAGGAACATTCCTCAACACTGTCAAGGCAATTTATGACAAACCCATGACCAGCATACTATTTAATGGGGAAAAATTGGAAGCATTCCCACTAAAATCCAGATAAGGATGCCTACTCTCACTATTGCTATTCAAAATAGTTCTGGAAGTTTTAGCCAGAGCCATTAGGCAAGAAAAAGAAATCAAAGGGATACAAATTGAGAAGGAGGAAGTCAAGCATCCTATTTGCAGATGACATGATTCTATATATAGGTGATCCAAAAGATCCGCTAAGAGACTATTAGAACTTATAAAAGAGTTTGGTAAAGTGGCAGCATATCAAATCAACACACAAAAATCAATAGCCTTTGTGTATACAGACAATGCCATGGCTGAGAAAGAACTTCTAAGTTGGAGTTAATGGCATGTGTATAAAGTTACTGGAAAATAGATCTTAATAAAAAATGAGAATGTGAATAGGAGAAGTAGACGGAAGAGGAGTGGGACTGTGGTTGGGTAAACAGATATGTTGGGAAGCTATGGTCTTAATGTTGTACTTAAGAAATATATGAAGCCGGTGCTGCTGCTCAGTAGGCTAATATTCCGCCTTGCGGCGCCTGCACACCGGGTTCTAGTCCCGGTCGGGGTGCCAGATTCTGTCCCGGTTGCCCCTCTTCCAGGCCAGCTCTCTGCTATGGCCCAGGAGTGCAGTGGGGGATGGCCCAAGTGCTTGGGCCCTGCACCCCATGGGAGACCAGGAGAAGCACCTGGCTCCTGGCTTTGGATCAGCGCGATGTGCCGGCAGCAGCGCACCAGCCACGGCGGCCATTGGAGGGTGAACCAACGGCAAAGGAAGACCTTTCTCTCTGTCTCTCTGTCTCTCTCTCACTGTACACTCTGCCTGTCAAAAAAAAAAAAAAAAAGGAAAGAAATGCATGAAGTTTGTATTCCTTAAATAAAAATTTTATGGGAAAATATTTGCAGAAATAAATAAGGAAATTAAACAACTGAAGAAAAAAAAAGAGATCAATCCCATTCACAAAGCTGCAAAAAATTAAATACCTTAAAACAAATTAAACTGATTAAACTGAGGACATCAAAGATCTCTGTGATGAGAATTACAAAACATTGAATAAAGAAATAGAAGGAAAAAAATGGAAAAATCTTCCATGTTCATGGACTGGAAGAATTAATATAATAAAAATGTCCATACAGCCAGAAGCAATTTACAGATTCAATGTGATACCAAAGAAAAAACCAAGGACATTCTTCTCAGCTATAGAAAAAAATGATGCTGAAATTCACATGGAGGGGCCAGTGCTGTGGTGCAGTGGGTTAAAGCCCTGGCCTGAAGCACCAGCATCCCATATGGGTGCTGGTTCAAGACTCGGCTGCTCCACTTCTGATCCAGCTCACTGCTATGTTCTGGGAAAGCAGTAGAAGACAGCCCAAGTCCTTGGGCCCCTGCACCCGCGTAGGAGACCTGGAAGAAGCTCCTGGCTCCAGGCTTCGGATTGGCACAGCTCCAGCCATTGTGGTCAACTGGGGAGTGAACCATTGGATGGAAGACCTCTCTCTCTCTCTCTCTCTCTCTCTCTGCCTCCCCTCTCTCTGTGTAACTCTGACTTTCAAATAAATAAATAAGTATTTTTTTAAAAAAGAAATTCACATGGAAACACAGGAGACTTCAAATTGCTTAAGGAATTTTATATGACAAAAACAAAGCCAGAGGCATCACAATACGAGATTTCAAGATTTACTGCACGGCAGGTTTAATCAAACAGTCTGGTACTGGCACAAAAACAGATGGATAGACCAATAAAACAATAGAAACTCCAGACCTCAACCCACATATTTACAACCAACTTATCTTTGAAAAATGATCTAAAATCAATCCCTGGAGTAAGGACAGTCTCTTTCATAAATGATGCTGGGAAAACTGGATCTCCACATGCAGAAGTATGAAACAAGGTCGCTGCCTTATGCAAATATCCCCTCAAAATGGGTCAAAGATCTAAATTACAACCTGATACCATTAAATTATTAGAAAACATTGGGGAAACAATATTTCTATTACAGAACAATAGACATTGTTCTGCAAGACATTGGCATAGGCGAAGACTTCTTGGAAAAGACGCCAGAAGCACAGGAAATTAAAGCCAAAATTGGCAAATGGGATTACATGAAGCTGAGAAGCTTCTGTACTACAAAAAAACTCCCAGCAGAGTGAAGAGGCAGCTGACAGAATGGGAGAAATTATTTGCAAACTATGCAACTGATAAAGGACTAATACCAGAATGTTTAAAAAGCTCAAGAAACTCAACAACAACAAAATGAACAACCCAGTTAAGAAATGGGCAAGGACTTAAACAGGCATTTTTCAAAAGAGGAAATCCAAATGGCCAACAGACACATGAAAAAATGCTCACTATCACTAGCCATTAGGGAAATGCAAATCGAAACCATAATGAAATTTCACCTCAGCCCCATTAGAATAGCTTTCATACAGAAATCAACAAACAACAAATGCTTGCAAGGATGAGGTACGCTAATGCACTGTTGGTGGGAAAGTAAACTGGTAAAGCCTCTATGGAAGACAGTATGGAGATACCTCAGAAATCTGAATATAGACCTATCATATGACCCAGCCATCCCATTCCTGGGAATTTACCAAAAGGAAATGAAATCCACATGTGAAAGAGTTTTCTGTACTCCCATGTTTATTGCAGCTCAATTCACGGTATCTGAGACATGGAATTTACCTAAATGTCTGTCAAATGAAGACTGGATAAGGAAATTATGGGACATGCACATCATGAAATACTACATAGTGGTAAAAAATGTTATCCTGTAATTTGCAACAAAATGGATGCAACTGGGAAACATTATACTTAGTGAATTAAGACATTCCCTAATGGACAAATACCATACGCTCTCCCTGATCTGTATGTATTTAATTGAGAACCTAAAAGGTAATCTATAGAAATGAAATCGACACTTCATGGTGTGATGACTTTGAATAGCCTTGTTTCAACTGTTGAGAAACAGTTTTTTATACTATTTGTTGAATTCTTTACTTAGTATATAGTTAATAATATATGTATAAAGTTACTTGAAAATAGATTTTCATAAAAAATAAGAATAGGAATAGGAAACAGAGGAGGAAGTATGGTGGGAGTGTGGTTGGGAGGGCGGGTAGGGTGGGAACAATTACTGCCTTCCTAAAATTGTATTTATGAAATGCATGAATTTTGTATACCTTACATAAAAGGTTTCTGGGGAAAAAATTGTACTGGACCATACTGAGTCTTTTGATTGCATTAGCTGCTGTGTCTTTGTTTTCCAACAGATTTCTCATGTCCTGTGTCCTTTCAAGTTTAGGTTGTGAGATTCTGTTGCTTAAAAGAAACAAGATACTATCTATTTTTTATTTGGCTTTACTTTTGTTTTTTCATGTTTTTGTGTTTTTGAACTGAGTCTGTCCCACAAATAAGGAATATGAATGCCAAACTAGAGGCAATGACAATGCAGAACATCTCAAAAACAGGACTTTGCAAAACTAGGAAGTGTGTGCCCTATGTTTTTGTGTGCCTGGCCAGAGGATCCAGAGACATTAAAAATCTTCACATTGCAATACTGGGTTCATACTCTGTGCAGGTTAGATTGCCCAAGAAATCTCTGAACAGTGGCCTTTGCCTCATGGGTTAAAAAAAGTGATCTTTTTGAGTCTTATATTCATTAATACAGGAATGAGACCTGGCTCATCAGGCAAGCTGAGGGTTTTTATGTGGTGGAAGGATTGCAGGGGACCAGCTTTATAGAGTGCCCTATCAGGTAGATACACATTTGACACAAGAACGCTGAGTTATCAAGTTTTCTCCAAGGGCAATCATATATCTTAGAAATCCACAGCCAAATTGTATTTGACATTTCATTTAAAGTCTGAGACATCTTGATGTTAAACTAGAGTCTAAGAGTACTAAAGCATGAGGCCGTTCAATTTGACAGAGCGGATGTTTCTATTCCTGTCTCACCTGCATGGGTAATAGACAGGTCCTGTTCATTCTTCCTTATTTCATCCAGATGAAAATCACCGAGTTAGCTCTCTGCTGAATTGACACTAGCTCAAAATTATTTTCTCTCTGGCAATGTGAAGAGAGAACATCTGGAGTTATTTGGAAGCTGTACCAAGCTGGCATTTTTTGTGCAGTGGGTAACAAAGCTGTAATTACAGACTTAAATTCCAGATTGAAGATGTATAGGGGATTTTTGTATGTGTGAGAGTGGGAGATACCTGAACAATACACTCATCAAGTAACATTTACTCCTGATGTAGGGAGCAAGCAAGGAGATTGGGAAAACTGGCTTTAACTTGGGGTGGTGGAAGTTACCATGTCCCTCTTTCCTTTTTATGGGGATTTTATTACTGGTACATGTGGATTTGGGGAGGAGGGCAAGGATGAGCAAAAGGGGTGAAAGGAAGGCTATGCTTGTCCAATATTTTACAAAGACTGTGAAAACAAAATAATTTGCTGTATGAAAATATGAAAAGCTCATATGTATTATATTATATGGTGGTACATGCATGTAGTTCATAGATAGTGGGAATTTTCTTTTTTTCTTTACTTAGGGGAGCGTGTGATCCAAACTATGTGGCTATAGCCAGCTGATGGCTTATACTGGTTTGTATACATAAACAGACAGTCCCATTTTGCAATCAGTAGAAGTATGCTGAGTACTAGGTGGTTGCTGAGAGCTGAGCTAGTACACTCATCTCTTCTTGCCCAGTACCAGTGTTGAGTGCCTGCCAGGTGGCATGGCATCAAGAACAGTTGGTGGATTAAAGAAATGTGATGGGCTAGTGTGTGGCACAGTGGGTTAAGCCACTGCTTGCAATGCCAGCATCCTAAATCAGAGCACCAGTTCAAGTCCTGGATGCTCTGCTTCCTGAAAATGCACATAGGGAAGAAGTGGAAGATGGCCAAGTACATTAGTCCTTGCCAGCCATGTGGGAGACCCAGATGGAATTCCTGGTTCCTGACTTCAGCCTGGCCCAGACCTAGCTGCTGCAGGCATTTACGAAATGAATCTGCTTGTGGAAGAATTTCTTTTCTCTTTCTCTGTTATGATGCTTTTGAAAATGAAGAAAGGAAGGAAGGAAAGAAAGCAGGAAAGCAGGAAGGGGGGAGAGAGGGAGGGAGGGAGGGATGGAAGGAAGAAGAGAGGAAGGGAGGGAGGGAGGGAGGGAGAAAGGAAGGAAGGAAGGTAGGAAGGAAGGAAATGGATGAAAGAAGGGAGACTCATTTATTTTTAACTTCTGCAGAGTGTTCCTTCTTGAAGGTATTCAATAGCTATTTATCCTGTCCCTTATTGCTGGATGCTTGGGTGCATCCCAGTATTTGCTTATTATAATGTACAATCGTATATAAATGTCAGTTCATCCTTATGTACGTATATATGTGTAACTGTATCATAGAAGTGAAATTGCAGGCTACAATGGTAAATCTGTTTGCCATATTGTTAGGTATTGCTAAATTCCCCTCCTCAGAACTAGTACCATTGTGCTATCTTACCAGTATTTTAGAATCATACACAGGTGTGCCTATGATATTTCAGCCATAGAGTCTGTATCTTTTAACTGGAGAGTTGAGGGCATTTACATTCAAGGTGACTATCAATAAGTAATGTGGCCCTGACATTTTTTCATAAATATTCCTATCGTTAACCTTGGATTTCTCTTGTACTTTTACTGGGGAATTTTCTGCCTTCAAATTCTTTGTGTTTCTGTGTGTAGCACATCTTTAAGCATATTTTGTAAGGCTGGATGATTGATGACAAATTCTTTCAATTTCTGTTTGTTTTGGAAGGTCTCACATTCATTCATAAATGAGAGTTTTGCAGGATATAGTATTCTGGGTTGACAGTTTTTTTCTCTTAAAACTTGGACTATGTCTTACCAATCTCTTCTAGCCTGTAGAGTTTCTGATGAGAAGTCAGCTGCACCTTCTTTGAAGCCACTGAGTCCTCGTGGTCTCAGCAAACAAGACTCCCACAGTCACAGGATATAGAGGTTTCGTACTGCTCTGTCAGCATGTCCAGTCATCAGAGAGGCAGATTTTTTCCTGCGCTAGCTCTACCTGGGTGGCTTGAACCTGGAAGCTTGTGATATGTTGGGAGGCTAGGGGCATCTCATAGTCCTAAATGGGTGCTTAACTACCTGTCAATCCTCCCAGCCAGGCTTAAAGTCAGTGGGGACTGCGGATTTTCCCTTCACAAGAATCTCTGGATCAGATGCCTACACAAGAGCCATAGGCCGAATGTTGCTGTCTCCCCACCACTGCCTCCAGTACTGCCTAGAAGATGGTGTCCTCCTTCTGCAGCTGTTGCCCAAACTCAAAATGGTGCCCTCCCTGTCTCAGCCAGGCAGCAGACATTGTTGTGGTGAGGTTGGGGTGAGATCAACCTGCCCCTTTTACTTCCAATGGGTCCACAGGTAGCAATTAGTAACCACTAGCCTCTAGGGCTCCAGTCTGGACTCAAGGCGCACCCTCCCTCCAGCTATATCTACACGAGTTTCTGTAGTCTAGTCTCACCTCCACCTCCAAGCTGCCATCCAATCCTGCACTTGGCTGCTGCAGTTGTGTTTTATGTCCGTGTTTGTTCTTCACATCTGCACCTTCCACAAAGGCCCATGGTCTTCCTTTTCCTTTTGTAGACTTTCCAGTATAGTTTTCTCTCTCATTCTCCCTGAAGAGTGCACTTCTTGTACTCTTTTTCCCTCTATTTATCCCTAGCCTAGTGCAGTATACCATTCCCTATTCTGCCATCTTGGAATCTCCTGGTAGATAAAATTCTAGAACATAATATTCCCTTCCTTCCTCCCTCCCTCCCACTCCCTTTGTCCTTCCCACCCTCCTTCCTTCTCACTTCCTTTCTTTTCTTTTTCTTTTTTTTATTTTTTGAGCTAACACATTTTAAATTTACAATACAGTAAAAAAGCTTGATACTATACCAAATAAGAAATTTAACAAGTAAAAAGCAAAAAGACTCTAGTTTCTTGGGAGTACATCAAAGGCTATAAACAATAATTGAATGGAAAAATGACCATTTCATCCATAAACAGTACATTTTAAAGTAATCACATTTAATTAAAACTATAGTAGTATAACATTCTTAACCACTGGTTTGACAAAGGTATAAAACAAAGTTTTACAAAACTATATTTGCAGCAGTACTGATATACACAGGCATTTCTTTCTTTCTTTTTTTTCAGAAAATTTTAGCTGCCATATATAAAGAAGAACATTTGGTATTTGTCTTTCAGAGTGTGGCTTATTTCACTCAACATGGTGTCCTTCGGTTACATCCATTTTGCTGCAAATGGTAGAATTTTGCTCCTTTTTTTAAGGTAAATAATATTAAAAGGGAAATTTATTAAGTAAAGTTTTTTTCAAGTGTTCCAGAGGAGACATTTTATAAGATATGAAATAATAATTTCTGATTTATAAAATTGTTTTAAACCAATAGGTGCTGCTAAAATGGATGGAAATAATTTATAAAGATTAAGTATCTCTAATTCGTTTCCTAACAATTACTTTCCTATGTTAATTTAGCAAAACCTCTCTCCTAGACAACTTAGAAGAGGATTTCAGCCTGAGTCAGAATCATTAGATTTCTAATGATACAGTCCCAAATAGTGAACTTTAAGGCTTGTTTTAGGGTTGACAACCTAGCAGGAGCCAAGCTGAAGGACAGCCTCAGAAGGTCCCAGATGAAATGCCTTGGCACACTCTCTTCTGTCTTTAAGGGCTGTGCTTAGTTCTTGCCGTGTTAATCCCTATTTGCAATATTAACATAATAGCATACACATACATATTTTTATAGTGTGTGCCTTTCCAAAGAGAATTCACATTAAGATTAAGCCAAGTATTTTTATTTCCCCAAGTGCATTATAAACAGAATGATTGCTTTCCTTGCCCTTGGGATAGAAAGCTTCATTTGTCTGCAAGCCACTCAACAAAGATGATGAGGAAAGTGACTGAAATTAAGGCATCATTTTAAACTGAATGATGTAGCTTTAATACAAGTCTTGAGAGTAATGAAGATGGGTTTGGAAAGTTGAAGTTTTCTTATGGTGCATTCAGTTGTCCATATGGCATTAAATGGCAAAAAGGTGTTGCCTTCACTGAGGTAATCTTTATGTTATTTTAAAAGCATTCAAGAATATTGACTGGTTTTCAATCGGACTCTGTGTGATACATACACAAATCCTAAGTACTCTGCACCTGACTTGCCTTATGACCCTTTAATATTTGCAACTCATGTTCATGTGATTATTTTATCAATGTCTATATTTTTCTCTCAGATCACCATGATTTCAGAGATTGTTTCTGATTTATACTCAGTTTCAGCACAAAGAGTAGTAAAGAGTAGTACCAAATAAATATTGGTAGAAGGCAGGCAGGCAGGCAGGCATACAGAAAGAAAGGGAAAAAAAGGGAGGCAGGGAGGAAGAGAATACAATGTAACCATAGTTCTTGAGCCTCTGGTTGGGGCTTTTCAAATGTTTTGAAGAAGTGGATGGCATTTTTGGTTAGAGTCTTCAGATCCCGAAACATGGCTTATGTCACTATAGTCCTGTTTGCCTGGATCAGTCTCCAGTGACTTCTGTTGACTTGGAATAATTATTCATAGAGTCCCTTTTTAGTCTTAAAAGGACACCTAATTTGTCAACTCTAGTGCTAGGGAAAGATACAGGCTTCCGTCTTCATAAATGTCTTTACTTGGTAGACAAATTTTATGATGATTGTAGGCATGGGGATATGGAAGTGAGATGTGTTAACCTTTAGCTATCTAATAACCTCTCTTAATTGAACCAGTTCTTTTTTTATGAAATGTGGGCCCAGATGATGTCTCACACAACATGCACCTGCTTAAACTAGCTTCTCGTGATGTAATCTACAAGGACTTCTGAACCAAAAATGGCTGGATATTTAACTAATATTTGATACTTCCAGGGCATAAGGTGTGGCTCCAGTTTCTTGCATGACAAACAGACATGAAATAGCTAGAAGAGTTCTAGGAGTCAGTGCTGCACTTAGTTTTTACTTGGCTGTAAGTTTCTATAGCAACCAGAGTGCTTATTTTCATTTAGGAGCAGAAGTAAAATACGAACTAGAAGTTTAATTTGGTTCACACAAGGCCATAACAGAAGGATAAAAATGAGATCACTGGGGGCAGGTGTTTGTTTTCCTACCAGTCAAGGTGCTGGTTAAGATGTATGCACCCCACATAGAAGTGCTTGAATTTTATTTCCAGGTCTGGCTCCTGACTCAAGCTTCTGGCTAATGCAGAACCTAGGAGGCAGTGATGGTTCAGTAATTAGTTTCCTCTTTCCCTTGTGGGAGACCTGGATTGAGTTCCCAGCTCATGACTTTAGACCCCCATTTGTTGCTGGCATGAATTGGTATATGGTATCTCTGTCTCTTTCTCTCTCCCTCTGAAATAAGTAAACACCTTAAATAAGACAATTCACTAAATTTCCCGAATGTTTTGTTTATGCAGTATCCAGCATATAAACATGGGATTCGAAAGCAGCCAAAGTATTCTCATGTTCCACGGTTTAACTGATCATTTTCTCACATGTCACTGTTTATCTGATTATTTTCTCTCTCTCAATATATATATATATATATATAGTTTGCTATTCTACTTACTATATATAATATATTCTATTATATATATATTTAATATTCATCTGACTTCATATTTCCTTGGAATGAGAGCATGGTCAGACCTGCCAAGCATTTGATTGCAATTCATTATGAATAGAATTAGCATTGGAATAAAAATGGAATACAGGCAAGCTGCTCAAATTGTTTTAGATCCTGAATTTCAAATCCATGAAGAACATGGGTGTTTATCATATTCTCATTCTGGCCACAAGGAGATGAGGCTCAGAGAGGTTAGGTGACTTGCTGAAGCCCACACAGTTGATGGAAGAATTCTGGCACCTCTTTACCTAGGTAACTGCAGACAAAATCTGCATCAGACTCTGGTTTCTGTTTTCTCAATGCTATGAAGAAGCCAGAGTTCTTGCTTTATCCTGAATGAGCTTACACAGAATAACTGCAGAATATTATAGCAAGCTATGGGAGGAGTTTGCTTCCTGTCATATGGAGTATAGGTATCTGGCTGAAACCAGCCCTACTCAATCACTAAATTTCTTTTTGGCTCTTGGGAAGGAGGCAGTGGGTTTTTTGTAGGTGATGGTTCAGTTTGCTCTTATGGGTTGATATTTTAATAAATATGCTTTTTTTGTTTGTGAAAAAGTTAAATTAGGTACCTAATTTGTCAATTCTAGTATCACATAAAGAAGCTTCTCTCTTCAAACCTAGACATGGTGCCTGGTCCCTGCTATTTAACATCCCAGGGCTGTGTACTTCATTCATCTTACTTATGCAGTTATTTGAAAAGATTCCAATATTGTCCACTTATCAAAGGTCTGTGGAACACACACCACACCCCTCTGATTAGAGGTGATTAGGAGTGATTAGAGAAATACCTGATATCAAACTGTTTTCACATTTCCTTCTATATTGATTGTCCAAAAGGTGATTATTGTAGCTGCTCAGTCGGCCATTCTCATTAGGGTTCCATTGATCGAGGACTGGTTATGGTTCCAAAATGCCAGGCTAAATGTGATTATTTCAATCCATAGTAAGAGACATAAAAATACAGAAAAGAATTAAGGCCAATATTTTATTGTCTAAGCTCTGGTTAAATTTTTCCATCTTCTTACTGCTTTCCTAGTTCCTTCCCCAAAGAAACAGCATTAATTAGTGTTTTCAGCTATGCAGTCTCTGGAAGCAATACTCATGATCTATTGAAGGCCACATTATTAAAATTATCTGCTGTGTCTGTCCTTAATAAGGTCAAAGAAGGAATCTATGAAAGCTGATTCATCACAAAGGCCCCGGGGATGCACATCATTGAGAAAACCAATTTTATTTTCCTCCTGCAAGACAAACTGGGTTGCAACCTCCCTGCTTATCAGAAAGGCTAAGCCCAGAGAACCCACCATTGATTTGGAGAAAGGCCTAATCAGTCTATCCACTGTTCTTTGTGGGGGATTCCTCACGACCAGGCTGCATATGCACGATGGAACGGTAAGGGAGAGTTTTAACTCTCTAAGTGAAAGATAATTCCTCTTGGGAGATGCCTGTCAGAATAGATTTCCTTGCAAGAACTCAGCTTACATTTCTTTAATAGTTATTAATGCCACTGTATTGGCAATGTTCTGCCCCTGCCATGATAAAATTTCCCCAAAGACGATTGCTATCGTGTACATTCAGCAGGATTTAGAAAGACAAGGTACAAGGGAAGAAAATTGATTTTCCCTCTTTCAGCAGAGGACAATGATGGGGACATTGATGCATCTTATATCACAAATCTGTAAAATGCTTCAGAATTTCACAGGATATTCTTCCTAATATCTTCAAAATATAAAAGTTGCAAATATAGGCCTATTTACCTTAATTTTTGTTTTCTGAAAAGAGTTTGTTTCCTATTTCCACTAAAAAATTGCAGTTCTGCAGTTTGGGGGCAGTTGATTTAAGAAAAAGGTTGAAGTTTGCTCACATATGGCAGTAAACACACAGTAAGTATCCAGTGAGTATGTCTTCAAAACTTTCATGACAGTGTATATTATAAAGAATTTATGCATGGATTTTGATTTTATTTTTTGTCAAAATAAGCTCTTTTTAAAAAGTTGTAAGTGGGGGCTGGCACTGTGGTATAGTGGGTAAAGCCGCTGAGTGCTGGCGGGCACCAGTTTGAATCTTGGTTGCTCTACTTCTGATACAGCTTTCTACTATGGCCTGGGAAGGCAGTAGAAGATGACCCAAGCCCTTAGGCCCTGCACTCTTGTGGGAGACCCAGAAGAAACTCCTAGCTCCTGGCTTTGGATCGGCCTAGCTCCTGTTGTGGCTATTTGGGGATGAACCAGCAGATGGAAGACCTCTTTCTCTCTCTGGCTCTGCCTCTCTGTAACTCTGCCTTTCAAATAAATAAATAAATATTTAAAAGAAAATGTTGTAATTGAATCAGAGAAGCAGAGGGAGAGGGGAAGAAACAAAGTGCTCCCATCCACTGGTTCATTCCCAAAATGCTGCACCAGTCATGGCTGGGCCTGGGCTGAATACAGAGGCTGGAAACTCAACCCAAGTCTCCCATGTGGGTAATGGAGACCCAATTACTAGAGCCATCACTTGCCTCCCAGGGTATATAATGGCAGGAAGCTGGAATTGGGAGCTAGAGTCAAAACATTAACCTCAGGCACTCTGATTCAGGATGTAGGATTCTTTTTTTTTTTTTTTTTTTAAGATTTAATTTATTTATTTGAAAGACAGTTACAGAGAGAGGTAAAGACAGAGAGAGGGGTCTTCCATCCGTTGGTTCACTTCCCATATGGCCGCAACGGCTAGAGCTGTGCTGATCTGAAGCCAGGAGCTTCCTCTAGGACTCCCACGTGGATGCAGGGGCCCACGGACTTGGGCCATCTTTTATTGCTTTCCCAGGCCATAGCACAGAGCTGGATCAGAAGAGGAACAGTTGGAACTAGAACCAGTGCCCATATGGGATGCCGGCACTTCAGGCCAGGGCTTTAACCCGCTGCACCACAGCGCTGGTCCCAGGATGTAGGATTCTTAACATCTAGACAAAGAGCAGCTCTTAAACTTATCTTTTAATTTCATTTCCTATGAACTTTTTAAAGTTCTCTTGTGTTTGCTAACTTGTGGATGTGTTGCCAAGATAAGATATTAGAATTCCTTATGATTTCATTCTAATACAGCTTCTATGACAATTAATTAGAGCTTGATATTTCACATAATACACTTTTGAAACAAGTATAACTATATAACTTATGTAATTATATATAAGCACTGGAGGAGCTCCAAGTTCTACCTGACATCAAAGGCAATCAACTTAAATGGCATCATCTAGCCTCCACATCTGGGACCATGTCAATTTTTTTCAGACTTTTTTTTTTTTTTAAAGATTTATTTTACTTATTTGAAAGGCAATATTACAGAGATGAAGAAGGAGAGACAGAGAGAGATGTTCCGTCTGCTGGTTCACTCTCCAAATGGCTGCAGCAGGCCAGGATGGGCCAGGCCGAAGCCAGGAGTCAAGAGTTTCTTTGGGGTCTCTCACATGGGTGGCAAGGGCTCAGGGACTTGGCTATCCTCTGCTGCTTTTCCAGGCGCAGATCCAGGAAGCTTTTCCAGGGAGCTGGATCAGAAGCTGTACCTTGAATTGGCACCTATAGGTATGCAGGCACTGCACAAGGCAGGTTAACCCACTGTGCCACAGCACTGGCCACCTTTGTTTAAGATTTGCAATGTTATTTTTTGGCCTTATCCCTAACCAAGTAAAAGCAGATGCATAAAGAAATGAGTGTCAAGGCAGGTTATTTTTCAAAGTCTTGGAAATACTGAGTTACTCTTGGCTGAGAATGCTATGAGAACTCTCATTAGATCATATTTGGGAACTTTTTACTCAGCATATTAAAACTGTACACCTAGCAGTTTCTAGAGGGTTCTAGGCCCTTTTCTTAAGATTAGTGGTATGAAGATAATCAATCAATGGGCTCTATCTAAATCAACTGTTTAGATTTGTAAAATATTATGGAGGTATGGACAAGGACAAAACAGTTCCTCGGAAGAGTAGAGGTATTGCTACCATGATCATGGAACAGGTGTACTACAATCACTTGAATATGCCAAGGCATAAAATCCTAAAAGGTTATAGTCCACCTGGGAAATTTGATCTGAGTGATAATTAGTATCTGGAGAAATGCTTGAGAAGTAAACAGGGAACAAATCATCCAGTACTTGGCTAAGCATTTTGAGACTTGATGAATGCTTGTATAGCCAGCAGAAAAAATACGACCCAGGATGACAAGATCACCATTGCCATTTAAGAAACTTGTAGCCATCCATCTGTACGAAGGAAAAATTGGAATTCTAGCCACAATGCACCTGCTATGTAAAATATCCTATGATCTAACTTTTTAAGATTCTTTTCTACTATTTCGATAACAAACTTGGCAGATACATTCCAGTTGGGAGGTCACTAATTTGCATTTCTCAGTGTCAAGATCACAGGGAAAAATGTCACTTGTGAGACTTCGGGAAGGTTGAGTGATCTTCAAATAGGATAAAATATCTTGCACATATTCTTCATCTTTTTTTTTTTTTTTCATAGTTGCTCTCCGTTCATCAAGGAACGCTCTGCACGACTTCCTAATGCTGACCTGGATTTCACCTGTCGATTCCCTAAATTGTGTTATGATGGTATACCACTTGTTTGGTATTCAGGCTTGCTCCTTCATAACTTAATATCATGATTTATTTGATGTGACTTTCTTTATTGAATACTGACTTTTCCTAAGAGGTTCATGTGGAAATGTGCTGCATGAGAAGAAAATGAAGGAGTGCAATTTGGCCTCAGGGCAAAAACATGAATACTGACCCAGGGATATTAATACAAGGCAGACTAGACAGTGCTCCATGTACTTATCAGCCAACAGAAATAAATCCTTCCTTTGCTTCCTGTACATACATTTCCATATGTGGTAGTCTGACAAATTTTAGCACAGAACATAAAGTTAGGAAGCAATTGCTATTCATTAGGAACCCATTCATTAATTCTGAAACTTAAGAAATTTGCTTCAAAACACATTTTTATTTTCTCCTGACCCAGTGAACTGAGATTTAAGGTATATGGTGGCTCTGACACTACTCAAAAAGCAAATATTTCTTGCAGTCTACTTCAGAATTTGAATGAGCTCAAAGTAAATGACTCAGAGATGGATTAAATGTCCCTTGAAATATACCAAAGTTTAATAATTAGGAGAAGAGTGCTTGAATAAACTAATTTAGAGTGTTATTGTGCACATACAAGCTTTGATGGTCCATATTTTCAAAAAGCAGTGAGTCTGTGGTACATTCTTGGGAGCTGAGAAAATTGTGCCATAAATAAAAATGGCAGTGGAAGCTTTTGTTTTATCATTCATTTAAGTAGGAAGAATTTTTTTATACCTAGAGTGGCTCAGGTAAGACTAATGAAAAGACAAGCCTAGCAGCAAGAAAAACAAACAAAAAAATGAAACATTAGTACTTAGGAATAGGAATCACTTCTCTCAGTAAGGTTTGGTATTTAATTATATACTTTTTTTTTGTTGATAATGCCAAAATAAAACTTTCCTTGAGATAGAAGATAACTCTAAGTCTCAACATACCTGTGGGGATTTTGGTTTTGTACAATCCAACTAAAAATTCCTTGTATATTTCCATGTCACTTCTCTCAGTTTCTCCAGTGTTCAAAAAACTAGCTGGGCAGACTGTTGTGTGTTACAGATCAGTAGCATGCACTTTGAAGTGTGCAGCAGCAAGTTGAAATCCTAACTCTGTCATTGTCTTGCTCTTTAGTCTTGAGCAAGGTATTTGTTTTACATCTGTAAGTGAGAAATGATGCCCCAGGACTGAGAGGTTGTCCTTTGACTTGAACAAGGTAATAGGGGAAAGTGCATGGCTAGCCTTGTAACTTGACCTCCTTATCCAACCAATAAACTCTCTTGGTATGCAGATTCAGAAGGCCTCTTCCAATCTCATGCCTTGCCTTTCTCTAATATAGCTCAGACAGTCTCTGCCACCTGTTGAGTTTTTGTCTATGGATGCACTTGGCATGGGCCCATATTTGTACTTGTCCCAAATTATTAGCCTATTCATAAAACCTCTAATGACGGGGCAATCTTTCTAGATAATCTCTGAAGGAGAAATTTTACTAGTCCTTGGTGAATACATAAATATACTCATAGATAAAGATAAAGGAAGGATGAAATATGATTGAAGATGAAGTTTCTTTCTTTCTTTCTTTCTTTCTTTCTTTCTTTCTTTCTTTCTTTCTTTCTTTCTTTCTTTCTTTCTTTCTTTTTTTTAAGGCAGAGTAGACAGTGAGAGAGAGAGAGACAGAGAGAAAGGTCTTCCTTTTGCTGTTGGTTCACCCTCCAATGGCCGCTGCGGCCGGTGCGCTGCGGCCGGCACACCGCACTGATCCGATGGCAGGAGCCAGGTGCTTCTCCTGGTCTCC
Organism: Oryctolagus cuniculus; assembly: GCF_964237555.1. Taxonomy (NCBI): domain Eukaryota; kingdom Metazoa; phylum Chordata; class Mammalia; order Lagomorpha; family Leporidae; genus Oryctolagus; species Oryctolagus cuniculus. The sequence continues at coordinate 35,163,555 of NC_091441.1, read as the reverse complement.
CATGGGGGTGCAGGGCCCAAGCACTTGGGCCATCCTCCACTGCACTCCCTGGCCACAGCAGAGAGCTGGCCTGGAAGAGGGGCAACCAGGACAGAATCCAGCGCCCCGACCGGGACTAGAACCTGGTGTGCCAGCACCGCAGGCGGAGGATTAGCCTAGTGAGCCGCAGCGCTGGCCAAAGATGAAGTTTCATATTTTCCTTGGGAAAATATGATATATATTGGGATATATATTATATATATAATATATATATATTGAATATATATATATCTCCCAAGGAAAATATGAGACTCTCTCATATATATATGAGAGAGAGAGTGAGCAAGAATTAAATTTTTACTTGAAAAAGTAAATCCATGGAAGCAAATTTACATGTCTTTCTATCAACACTCTTGTTCTAACCATACAGAAAAGCTCATTTCTGTCCAGTGCTGTGGTGCAGTGCATTAAACCATTGCCTGCAGTGCCAGCTTCTGGCTGCTCCACTTCCTATCCAGCTCCGTACTAATGTGCCTGGGAAAGCTGTGAAAGCTAGCTCATGTGCTTGGAACTTGCGCCCATAGAGAAGACCTTGATGAAGCTTTTGGCTCCTGGCTTTGACCTGGCCCAGCCCTGGCCACTGTGGCCATTTAGGTAGTCAACCAGCAGAGGGAAGCTCTCTCTCTCTCTCTCTCTTTCTCTCTCTCTCTGCCTTTCATAGAGCTACATCAATCTTTATTAAAAAAAAAAAAAAAGAAAAGAAAACTTTTATCCCCTTTGTGTCCCAGGCTCTTTGGTGGTTTATTGGTGCTGTTGGCTACTGTGACTCTCCAAGTACTCCTCAGGAAAAGGCAGAAGTCTTCTCTCCCATGAGTCAGACATGGCATCTACATGACAGGACCAGAATTCACCTTGGTTGCTTTTCCACCACAGATAGCCATGTGATTGGCAGTTTTCCCTGACTCATTCTTACTCACAAATACCCTTACTCTCTGGAGGCCCCCACTCTGTTCACCTCTTATGCCACGTCTCTTATGCTGCTTGCCAGTGGCTACTCAACTTCAAACTATTTCCAGAGCTTAACGTTCTGTGCTATAGTTTTTTTTTAAAGATTTATTTATTTATTTGAAAGGAAGAGTTACACAGAGGCAGAGAGAAATAGAGGTTTTCCGTCTGCTGGTTCACTCCTGATATGGCCATAATGGCTGGAGATGGGCCAGTACAAAGCCAGGAGCCAGGAGCTTTTTCCAGGTCTCCCAACTGGCTTCAGGGGCCCAAGGACTTGGGCTATCTTCCACTGCTTTCCCAGGACATAGCAGAGAGCTGGATTGTAAGTGGAGCAGCCAGGACTTGAACCTGCATCCATACAGGATGCCAGCATTGCAGGCGACGGCTTTACCTGCTACACCACAGCACTGGCTCCATCTGTGCTATAGTTTAAACATGGTTTGGCTTCTTGATTCATACAGATGTTCGCACCTGAAAGTCTTATGTTGATGGTGGTGACAGAGTGGGAACTTAATCCAATTATGGTTTCTGAAGGTAGGGCCTTTGGAAAGTGATTTTATTACTAGTGCAGAACCTCATGATCAAGTCATGGTGGCTTCATATGAAGAGATCTCATAGATGAGCATGTTATATATCTCTCTGATTCTTGGTTCTCCATGAGAATTTCCCTTGCACCTTTTCTACTGTCCACTACTCTCATCAATAAACAGTAGATAAGTGGGGCTTCTCAATCTTTACTGTGTACCACCAAAGCTGTGAGAAAAAACAAACCTTCCTTCCTCTCAGGTATTTGTTATAGTGACAAAAAAGCTGACTAACATACCCAGCTCATGTATAATATGATTCGTAAATTATGCATTATACTTATGTATTAATATATGATTTATACATTATAAATTTTCTTATAGACCAAAATAGCTTTTTAAAATTCAGCTGTCAATCTCTCACTCCTCTGGGCCATGTCAGTCTTCTCCCTGTTCAAGTGTACATACTCCTGGGAAGAATCTGTCATATCATCTCCTGACCATTAATGGTTTAAATCACACTGGACTGGGAGGAGTTAGCAATGGGTATAAAGTGCATGAGGGGATGTGAAGGGGATTTGAGAGATATTTACACATAAGAGAACAGAGAAGGAGGAGGTGATAAGGGAATTGAACCAAAGTTACCTTATATTGCCCTATTTTTGAATCAGAGCTGCCACAACTTTTCACTATACTTTAGTGATAGGAGTCACCAGTACCTCTCATTAGGAACAAAATTCTTTATTGCTAATGGTATATTTGTCTCCTGAAAGAACTAACCTTAGAATGGTATTCAGCTTTTCAGAAAAGCCCAGCGCCAGCATATTTCTTATTAGCTTTGAAGGTTTTAGTAAATCCCTCTGTTAATTTACAAATTCTTTTGCCACATGCCATCTGAGGGCCATATGCTTTCCTTCTTCTCCCTAACCCTAGGAAAGATCTTTTGCATCCAATCTCTGTAGATATCTGAGAATGAAATTGGGTATGGTTATCCTATTCCTCTAATCAGAAGCACAGTAGTTACCTATGGCTTTTGCATCTGTCCTTCAGATGAATGCTGGCATTTAATAAATAAAAAATTGGTTACAAATTAACAAAACTGACTGACTCAATGAGATCCAGCCTGGAGTCTTTGCTGGAAGGGAAAGAGTTTATCTATTTAGAAAAGAGATTCTAGGTGAATTCTATTTAATTTTATTTATTTATTTTAGACACAAAGTAGTAGCTGCAAACAATTGTTCTCAAAGTGTTTCATCCCAGAAATCAGTTGCGAGGTTTCTGCTAGGGATCCCATAACTGCCAGGTTTTAGAGTAATACAGGATATGTCTAAATGGCACAACACAAAAACAGTATGAAACAACTTGTATATAATGAAGTGCTAACCTACGGGTTGTCTATTACAGATGTCTTAGGGTACCAGGAAAGGAGGGAAAAGACAGAGGTAACCAAAAAAAATTGCAGTGTCTGGTGCTGTGGCACAGTAGGTTAATCCTCCGCCTGCAGCACTGGCATCCCATATGTGTGCTGGTTCTAGTCCCGGCTGCTCCTCTTCCAATCCGGCTCTCTGCTATGGCTTGGGAAAGCATTAGTTTGGGCCTCTGCACCCAAGTGGGAGACATGGAAGAAGCTCCTGGCTTCTGGCTTCAGATCAGGTTAGCTTTAGCCATTGCAGCCATTTGAGGAGTGAACCAGCAAATGGAAGACCTTTCTCTCTGTCTCTCCCTCTCACTGTCTGTAACTCTACCTCTCACATAAATAGATAAAATCTTTAAAAAAATTGCAGGGAAGCTTCATAGAGAAGCTAAATCTTGTGATGGGCCATAAAAAATTTGGTGTGGCTTCTACCCTAGAGGTAAGAAGAGAGAATTGGTGGGACAAGGATGGTGGAAGCAAAGACACTCACTGAGGTTTCTCAAAGATAATGTAAAAAGAAGATTAAGGTGATCTTTTAATATATACCTGGTCATGAAGTTGAGACTGGGAAGAAGGGTAAAGAAGGGTTAACATAATAATTCAGACACTGGGGGCAGGCATTTGGTACAGCAGAAAAGATGAGGCTTGGGAAGTCCATATCCCATATTGGAATTCCTGGGTTCAAGTCTAGGTTCCTTTTTCATTTCCAGATTCCTGCTAATGCTTACCTTGAGAGGCAGCATGTGATCGATCAAGTACTTGTGTCCTTGCTGCTCATATGGGAGAACCGGATTGAGTTCTAGGCTCCTGGCTTTAGCTTGGCCCGCTCCTGGCTGTTGTGGGCATTTGGTCAGTGGTAGAAGTAAATGGAAGGTCTCTGTCTCTGTTTGTTTCTGCCTGTCTGTTTCTCTACCTTTCAAATAAATAAAGATTAAAACAAAAGTAATCCAGGCAGTGACTTGATGGGATTGGCTTATAATGGGGAGATGGAGAGAAGAGACAATTGGGAAGTAAAAGCTGTAAATAAAAACCAGTAGGACTTCAGCAAAAGACAAGGCTTCAGATAACTTACAATCTTCACCCTTTTCTTTCAGGGGAGAGAAACAATGTTCATTGGATCATGTTGGGACTTTTCTACTGACGGGAACCTCTACTAGAATGTTTCTGTTTTGATGAAATTCCTCTGCAGCTTTTGAAACCTGCTCCTTAAGAGCAAGGAGTCTATTGGCTCTCTCCCTATGCAGGTGAGCTCAGGAAGCAGGTGGTCACTACATTCTTTTTTTTTTTTTTTAAGATTTTATTTGAGAGGTAGAGTTATAGACAGTAAGAGAGAGAGAGAGACAGAGAGAGAGAGATTTTCCTTTCGTTGGTTCACTCCCCAATTGGCCGCAACGGTCAGAGCTGGGCCAATCCAAAACCAGGAGACAGGAGCTTCCTCTGGGTCAGTTGGTAGTGGTGTCGTAGTCTCAGTGTTCTGAGATCTAATAATCTCTGCTTCTCTGTGAAGTACTCCCAAGCTTCCTGACCACTTGCACCTGGTTTAAAGCACCAATATGATTGCACATGAAGAGATGTAGCTGTAAAGGGCCTGGCTGACCACCTAGCATTTGCATCTCAGGAAGCTGTTTCCTTTCTCATCACTATCCTGTATGTAGCAATTATAAGGATGAAGAGGACACTGATTTTTTTCCCTTTAAAATTTACTGTGTTTTATGTCAGAAATTATCTGCTAAAGTACTGTGGGGATCCATCTTGACATGACTGCAGCCATTTTGATCATGATTGCCATCTTTCCTTTTAGATGAACCAGGCAGTTGTCCCAAAACCTTTGGGCTGGGGGCCAGCATTGTGGCGAAGTGGTAAAGCTGCCACCTGCGAAGCTGGCATCCCATATGGTTGCCAGTTTGTGTCCTGGCTGCTCCAGTTCTGCCAGTTCCCTGCTAATGGCCTGGGAAAAGTGGCAGAAGATGGCCCAAGTACTTGGGCCCCTGCCAACCACCCTGGAACCCAGATGAAGTTTCTGGCTTCAGGGAGTGAACCAGTGGATGGAAGACCCCTTTATATCTCCTCTTTTCTCTGTGACTCTGAATTTCACATAAGGAAATAAATCTTAAGAGCAAACAAACAGACAATAAAAACTATTGGCTAAACAAACCCTTTAAAGTAATCTGTTGCTTTTATCTGACAGCTGAAGTCTCTTACAAATGTTAATATTTCATGAGAAAGTCCAGGTACATTCTAGTTGGCCATGGGTCACTTTTGTCTAGCTTAGCATATACACCCTATTTCTCTGACATGCTGGTGCAGGGACATGCCCAAGACATGTTTCCATTCTTAAATTCTTAAAAAATATACTCTGTGCAATACCACATTTGTCCACCTCTTTCTTCTGTCTCCTGACAACTTCCACCTTTGTTGACCAGTTCTTGTATATAGGGTCTTGCTAGAACAGGTACTATTTGCAAATTACACAAATTTACAGAAAACCAAAGACCTCTGAACATATATATGAATATCAAAGGCATGATGGGGCCTGGGCCTGTTCAGTCTTTGTGGTTTTAAGATGTGAGACACAGATGGAGGTTGGGGATGCAGGGTCAAGAATTAAATTAAGCTGAGGACAAGACCATCTGGACTGGGCAGTTTAGAGGGATGTCAAAGCAAGAGAAGGGGCACTGCTTTGCCTGCAGCTGTTTATCAGAGCCACCTTTTATCCCAGCATTCTCTCACTGTTTGCTGAAGACTGCAGCTTGGGGAGGGTAAGCAAGGGGCCATAAGTGACTGCGCTGGAGCTGCCATTGATGAGTTCTCCTAGCTGGTGATAGAGGCAGTTCTTCCCAGGATAGCTTGGAGTTTTTGAGGATGTCAGACAAAAACTGAATTCCTGAATCCCAAGGGCCATCCCTATCCTATTAGGTTCTTGCAGCTGGGACTGAAGGCTTTAAAATGGGGCATGTAACTAGGGCTCTGACTCCCCTTAGCAGTCATTTTCACACTTGTGAAGGATGATGTATTTTCCCAAGTGGGTATATGGCTGCCTATAGCAGCCTTTAGCTAAATGAATGCATTCTCTAGGTCTCTGGGGAATCAGATGCTGACAGATGGGTTTCCAGGACTTGGAATTTCTTTGGTTTGTTATTTGAAGGCTCAAAAAGAAGAAAAATCTATTCTGTATGCAATTAGACCATTTTTCCTTTGTATTCCCCTCTCCCCCTGAGAAATAGAGAAAGAAATGTGAAGGGCAGACTTTACTGCTGTTCTTGGTAATTTTGAGCCGTGTGTGGCTGAGATAATATCTGATAACAAAGAAGAAGTTATGTGTGTCCTTTTAGCTCTCTGGAAAGGCTTTAATGTGGTGAGTATACTTTGAGCAAGAGGGCAATTTTCAGCATATTCTAATAAAGGGTAATTTTATTATGGCACATCATTCAGTAATGCATCTGTGCCTGCTAGAAACTCCCCAAGGGAAGGAAGCAGGTTCAGAGTGACTACCGCATACTGAGAAGGGTGCTTTGATTCTGGGGAGGAGAGAGCACAAAGTTTCATTGTGCAGAGATATAAACAGCATCATCTGTGTTGGGCTCCCACTAGTATATAGTGATGATCTGTAAGTATTATCATCCCAATCCTGGTACTCTTAGTAACTCCAAATAAGCACTGCATAGTTTTTTTTTAAATATTTATTGATTTCTTTGAAGAGCAGAGTTATAGAGAGGCAGAAGGAAAAAGAGAGAGAAAGGTGTTCCATCTGCTAATTCACTCCCCGGATGGCTGATCCAGAGCCAGGAGCCAGGAGCTTTCTCTGGGGACCCAAGCAGTTGGGTCATCTTTTACTGCTTTCCCAGGCCATAGCAGAGAGCTGGATCAGAAGTGGAGCTGCCAGGACTCGAATTGGTACCCATATGGGATGCCGGCACTTCAGGTGTTGGCTTTATCTACTTCAGCACAGTGTGGCCCCATGCATTGCATAATTTTTTAAAAGTAACTTTTAAACTTTTTTACTGTAAGTTACCTACAGTAAAATTCACCAATTGTGAAAGTGCAAAGTTTGACAAATATGTGTAGCTTCATAGTCTCCGCTGTAATCAACATGTAGAACATTGCCATCATCTCGAAATGTTTCCCTTTCCCTTTCTCAGGAATTTCTACTGTCCCTCCACCCCATGGCCACCACTGATCTACTTTCTATCACTGTAGTTTTGCCTTTGTTTTTTGTTTGCTGGGTTTCTAAATCAACCTCTTAAGTAATTTCCACTGTTTTTCTGGCAGTATGCTAATGTTACAAATCTCATTTTACCCACGTCTTTATGATCCTAGACTCCTTCTGTCTCTGGAAGATAACTTAGTAGAATTCCACTTTGACCTGGAATATGTAGTCCTTGTGAGATCTTAGTTTAATTCTCATCTATTTTGTTCTGGGTTCATGGTGGGAGTACCTCATTGTCACCTTTACTTATGACTTTAAAGTCATGAATTAATATCATACATATGCTAGGAGGTAGGGTGTGGTCAAGAGGAGGGGTCCAATAGTGGGGTGAGGGGAAGAAGTAATCAGGGAAGTCAGGGAAAGGGCAAGTATCATTTATAGCTCAGAATCTGGGGAGGCAGATGAAAAATGAATTTGGCTTGGTGGTATGGTGACAGAGAAGGATTTTAGTGAATGGGAATACCATTTCTTCTGAGACAGCAATTTAGGATACTTAGATGTGGTTTTCATGTTGACCTAAAGGTGAAGGAAATGGCACCAAGTTGTGTTATGATGTTGACTGGAATGACCAAGTAGTGTTATGACATTGACTGGAATGAATAGAGTTGGGGATCTGAGGCATGTACTAGAGGTTTGCAGTTCATCAAGGAATTGCAGCACACAATGGCATGTTATGAAGCAGTAAATTGTAAGGGGAATCACCAACCAGATTTTCCTTTAGGTTCTGCCTGGGTCTCATTCTCTGTGGGTGTTTCATTGATCAGGCAGATGCTAAATCTTCTCAAGTAACTTTTTATTTAAAAAATTATACCTATAGAAAAGTTTCAAGAATGTATATACTCCTATACATTCTTTTTTTAAAGTTTTGTTTAAAGAACACAAACTTCATGCATTTCATATATACAAATTTAGGAATATACCTCCCTCCTGCACATACTCCCACATTTCTTCCTCCTCCCTCTCTCATTGCCATGCTTATTTTTACAAAGATCTATTTTCATTTAACTTGATACTCAGAAAATTAACCATACACTATGTAGAGAGTTCAACAAATAGTATGAAGAAAAAATAAACAAACAAAATAAAACCCCCCAAAAAGACATTGTTCCTCAACAGTCAAGAAAAGGGCTGTTCAAAATCATCACATCACAAAGTGTCAATTTCACTTTTATAGATTACCTTTTAGATACTCTATTAGTTACCACAGATCAGCGAGAACGTATGTTAGCTATTGTGAATTGAGCTGCATTAAACATGGGATTACAAATCACTCTTTCATATGCTGATTTCATTTTTTCGTGTAAATTCCCAGGAGTGGGATGGCTGGGTCATATGGTAGGTAGGTCTATATTCAGATCTCTCTTTTTTTAAAGGTTTATTTAAAAGGCAAATTTACACAAAAGCAGATGCTTATAGAGAGAGAGAGGTCTTCCATCTGCTGATTCACTCCCCAAATGCCTGCAATGGCCAGAGCAGGGCCGGTCTGAAGCCAAAAGCCAAGAGCTTCTTCCAGGTCTCCCACGTGGGTGCAGGGCCCAAGGATTTGGACCATCTTCTACTGCTTTACCAGGCCATAGCAGAGAGCTGAATCAGAAGTGGAACTGCCGGGATTCAAACCAACTGGTACCCATATAGGATGTGGGCACTGCAGGCAATGGTTTTACCCGCTACGCTACAGTGCTGGCCCCTATATTCAGATTTCTGAGGAATTTCCATACTGTCTACTCCCATACATTCTTTTTGTTTGTTTGTTTGTTTGTTTTGTTGTTGTTGTTGACAGGCAGAGTGGACAGTAAGAGAAAGAGACAGAGAGAAAGATCCTCCTTTTTCTGTTGGTCCAACCCCAGTGGCCGCCGTGGCTGGCACGCTGCAGCTGGCACACCACGCCGATCTGAAGCCAGGCGCCAGGTGCCCCCACCGGCCTCCCACACGGGTGCAGGGCCCAAGCGCCTGGGCCATCCTCCACTGCCTTCCCGGGCCACAGCAGAGAGCTGGCCTGGAAGAGGGGCAACCGGGACAGAATCCGGTGCCCCGACCGGGACTAGAACCCGGTGTGCCGGCGGAGGACTAGCCTATTGAGCCACTGCGCTGGCCCATACATACTTGACTCATAGGCAAACCCACTGTGAGTGTTGCCACATTTTATTTTTTTTAGAATTATTTATTTGAGAGAGAGAGAGAGAACTTAAATCTGTTGATTCACTCTTCCAAATAGTTGCAACAGCTGTGCTGGAGATAGGAACTCAATCTGGATCACACACGAGGGCGTAGTGGCCCAAGTATTTTGGTCATCTTCCTTGGCTTTTCCAGTCCTTTAGGAAAGGAGCTATATTAGAAGCAGTTGGGATTCGAACTAGTGCTCCAATGTGGGATGCTGATGCATTAGGCAGTGCCTTAATTTACTGAGCCACAATGCTAGCCCCTTTTGTCTCTATTAAAGAAAAACCTTAATCGTATTATTATTATAATTATTAAGATAATTATTATCATCTTGCTAAACTATTCAAAAGTAATTTGCAGAGATCAGATCTTTATACTTTTAGCATATTTCCTAAGAACATTGGTTTAAAATGCTTACACTGCATTCTCCCATCCAAGTACTAACCAGGCCCGACCCTGCTTAGCTTCCAAGATCAGACGAGATTGGGTGCGTTCAGGGTGGTATGGCCGTAGACACACTGCATTCTCAAAATCAAGAAACTTAACACGGATATAATAGTACTACCTAGTATGTAGTTTGTAATCAAGTTTCTCCCATTGTAGGGGCTTACACTTTAAATAACATTCTTAAGGACCAAAATACCCTCATGACTCAAAAAACAATACTTTTATGGACCAATATAGATCATGGGGTTGCTATGCGGGAGCAAAGTTTTACCTATTGACCATGTCTGAACCTAGTCATGTGAACATGTTCAATATTGTATTGTATTGTACAATATTGTATTGCACACTGTTTGCTTACTTTTTATTTTGATTCTTAGCTTTGTGGGTGCTGCTGATAATGAGTGAACAAGTCTGGGCTATTAGCTATTGAAACACTCCATCTCAGCTCCCATTTCTCCAGAGACTTGTAACAGGCAGGATTGTACAAAGAAAATCCTTTTTTTTACTGCCTCAATTCATATCAATCAAAGACCAAGGAAAGAATCCTAATATCTTTTTAAAATGTTTTCATTTATCTTGGAGTTTAGTTGTCATAAAAACCGTATGTTTAAAGTGTCCATTGGGTGTAAATGGTCTCATAAACTCTTGTAACTGAGTGACATGTGATAATGAAAGTACCTTCACAAAGAACAACAAAATAGATCTTTTTTTTATTGTAATCATCAAATAGTGTGCCCCAAGGTATTGATTGAATTATACATAAACCTGATATAGAGCTATAAAAAGGATGATAGCATGCTGGTTCAAAACAAACCACACACAGATTAGTCCCAAGAAATAACCTTAATTCTAACAACATCCACAACCTTTGCTGGATGGATCAAAAAATAAAAATATTTCTGGATGAAAACATTTCATGCATGTATAAAACTTTTTACGTTACAATAGTGAGGAGTGTATCAATCAATCAAAAAACAAGAAATCTATATTCTAATAGGAAGAGACACATTTAGTAAGGAGACAAGACTTAATACCCAAACATGCTGGTAGTCCCAGGTTATACCTCACTAAGTCAGGACGATGGAGTTAGTGTTTAGAGGAGAAGGTCAAGATTTGGAAAAGTCTGGGGAATAGTTTGTGAAGAAACATAGTTTGAGCTGGGTTTCTTATTTTGAATATTTTCTCTTGGAAATGTTAAGGTGTTTTAAAACAATATATTTATTTTAAAATTTTTACTTCAGGTTTTTTTTAACTAAATCTGTATGGTAGTTTGGGCAGGGTATTGGGATTCAGAATTCTCTTTATTTTGGTCATTATTTTCTCCCTGAGAAGGTAACCCTTTAAACAGCCTCATCTGCACAGAAAATTCTGGAATGATAAACATACTACTCCTTACATTTTTCTTCAACTTATATTCTAATCTTATGTGCATTGCATTTTTCTTGTTCATGCCTCTGCTTGTGTTTCCACTCCTGCTGGAATTCACTTCTGTTCATGTCTGTGAATCCAAATCTACCCTCCTGTCAGGATCTAGCTCATGTCCCTCAGTGGGATGACTCCTCCCTCAGTCTCCTCATGTGGTCCATTTCCCGTGGTGCTTACCATGAGTGTGAATAAAACTTTCCTATTCCTCCTGGCCTATGAACTTTTCAAGGAATGGACCTGAGCACATTGTTTTTGAATACTTTTTTGCTGCCACCCTTGTGACAATGTTAATGACATTGTTGATGCAGATTCAAAAGCACAGTATCCATCTTAGTATATAAATTAACTGAATTATTCTGCATTAAAATGTATTTTAAAATTATTTCTGAAACTAATATATTCACAGTATATTCTGTAATTTTAAAGGATCCTTAAGGTTTGTTTTTGGAGGTAGATCCACACAAATATGGGCAATCTATTTTTGAGAGAAGTGCAAATGAAATTCAAGGAGGAGAAGATAACTTTTCAACCAATAGTGGAAAAACAAATAGATAACCATATGTGTGTGTGTGTGTGTGTGTGTGTGTGTGAGAGAGAGAGAGAGAGAGAGAGAGAAGAGGAGATATAGAGAGATGGAGAAATTCAAGCTTTACTTCACATTATATACATATAAAAGTTAACTTGAAATGGGTTATATACCTAAATCTAAGAGCTAAAGCAATAGAATATTAAAGAGGAAACAGGAAAAAAATCTTAGTGACTCTGATTTTAGCAAAGTGTTCATAAATACCACATAGCACATGGATGTTTTGGACTTCAACAAAGTTAAACATTTTTGCTGCTTAAAATAAACTATTATGAAAAGGTGAAGGAAGAGGCCTACTCTGGGGAATGTACAGGAAAACTTGCACCTAACACAAGATTTGTATCTAGAAATATATATATATGTGTGTGTGTGTGTGTGTGTGTGTGTGTATAGGCCTTTCTGTCTCTCCCTCTTATTGTCTGTAACTCTGCCTCTCAAATAAATAAATAAAATATTAAAAAAAGAGTTACACAGAGAGAGAAGGAGAGGCATAGAAAAAGAGAGAGAGAGAGAGAGAAAGAGAGAGAGAGATCCTCCATCTGCTGGTTCACTCCCCAGTTGGCTGCAATGGCCAGAGTTGTGCCATTCTGAAGCCAGGAGGCAGGAGCTACTTGCAGGTCTCCCATGTGGGTATAGGGGCCCAACGACTTGGGCCATCTTCCACTGCTTTCCCAGGCCATAGCAGAGAGCTGGATTGGAAGTGGAGCAGCTGGGACTCGAACTGATGCCCGTATGGGATGCCAGCACTGCAGGCCGTGACTTTATCCGCTATGCCATGGCGCTGGCCCCAGAGCTGTTTTTTTGAAAAAATAAACAAAATTGACAAACCATTTCATCAACTAACCAAAAAAAGGAGAGAGGAGACCCAAATCAATAAAATTAGAGATGAAAAAGAAAATGTACCAACAACACAACCAAAATAAAAAGAATCATAAGAAACTACTACAAAGAGGTGTATGCCAACAAACCAGGAAACCTAGAAGAAATGGAAAGATTCTTGGATGCATGCAACCTACCTAAATTGAGCCATGAAGACATAGAAACCTAAGCAGACCCCTTAAAAAGACAGAAATTGAATCAGTAATAAATCAGTAATAAATACCCTCCCAACAAAGAAAAGCCCAGGACCAAATAGCTTCATTGCTGAATTCTACCAGACATTTAAGGAAGACTAACTCCAATTCTTCTCAAGTTATTTAAAACAATTGAAAGCGAGGGGAATAAAGACCAATTTCCCTGATGAACATAGATGATAATATCCTCAACAAAATTCTAGCCAATGTAATCCAACAACACATTAGAGTTCACTCAGACTAAGTGGGATTTTTCCCTGCTATGCATGGATGATTCGCAAATCAACCAATGTAATACATCACATAAGAAACTGACGAACAAAACCACATGTTTATCTCAATAGATGCAGAGGAAACATTTGATAAAATACAGCAGACTTTCTAAGCAAACTCTAAGCAAATTGAGTATACAAGGAACATTCCTGAACACAATCCAGGAAATTTATGACAAATCCATGGACAGTATCCTATTGAATGGGGAAAAGTTGCAAGCATTCCCACTGAGATCTGTAAACAGACAAGGGGGCCACTCTCACCAGTTATTTAGTCTAGTCCTGTATGTTTTGGCCAGAGCCGTTAGACAATAAAAGGAAATCAAAGGGTACAAATTGGGAAAGAGTAAGTCAAACTATTCCTATTTTCAGATGACATGATTCTTTATATAGTGGATCCAGAAGACTCCACCAAGAGACTGTTGGAACTCATAAAAGAGTTTGGTAAAGTAGCAGGATATAAAATCAATACACAAAAATCAATAGCCTTTGTATACACAGACAATTCCTTGGCTGAGAAAGAACTTCTAAGATCAATCCCATTCACAATAGCTACAAAAACAATCAAATACCTTGAAATAAATTGATCCAGGGATGTTAAAGTACTCTACGGTGAGAATTACAAAACATTAAAGAAAGAAATAGAAAAAGATACAGAAAATTCAAAAATCATCCATATTCATGGATAAGAAGATTCAATATCATTAAAATGTCTATACTACCGAAACGAATTTCCAGATTCAATAGTATGTCAATCATAATACCAAGGACATTCTTCTCAGATATAGGAACAGTGATGCTGAAGTTCACATGGAAACACAGGAGACCTCGAATAGCTAAAGCAATCTTATACAACAAAAATAAAGCCAGAGACATCACAATACCAGATTTCAAGACATGCTACAGGGCAGTTATAATCAAAGCAGCCTGGTACTGTTAGAAAAACATATTGATAGACCAATGGAACAGAACAGAAACTGCAGAAATCAATCCAAGAATCTACAACCAACTTATATTTGACCAAAGAGTTAAAATAAATCCCTGGAGCCAGGACAGTCTCTTCAACAAATGGCAATGGGATAACTGTATTTACACATGTAGAAGTATTAACCAAGACCCCTACCTTACACATTACACAGAAATCAATTAAATTGGATTTATGACCTAAATCCATGACCCTATACCATCAAAGTATTAGAGAACATTGGGGAAACCCTGCAAGACATTGGCACAGGCGGGAGTTCTTGGAAAAGATCTCAGAGGCACAAGCAATCAAAGCCAAATTCACTAACAGGATTATATCAAATTGAGAAGCTTCTGAACTACAAAAGAAGCAGTCAGGAAAGTGAAGTGACAACTGACAGAATGGGAAAAATTATTTGTTTTTTTTTTTTTTTTTTTTTTTTTTTTTTTTTTTTTTTTTTTTTGACAGGCAGAGTGGACAGTGAGAGAGAGAGACAGAGAGAAAGGTCTTCCTTTGCCGTTGGTTCACCCTCCAATGGCCGCCGCTGCAGCCGGCGCACCGCGCTGATCCTGGCAGGAGCCAGGAGCCAGGTGCTTTTCCTGGTCTCCCATGGGGTGCAGGGCCCAAGCACCTGGGCCATCCTCCACTGCACTCCCTGGCCATAGCAGAGAGCTGGCCTGGAAGAGGGGCAACCGGGACAGAATCCGGCGCCCCAACCGGGACTAGAACCCGGTGTGCCGGCGCCGCAAGGTGGAGGATTAGCCTATTGAGCCACGGCGCCGGCCGGGAAAAATTATTTGTAATCTATGCAACTGATAAAGGATTAATAACCAGAATATTTAAAGAGATCAAGGCTGGCGCCGCGGCTCAACAAGCTAATCCTCTGCCTAGCAGTGCCGGCACACGGGGTTCTATTCCCGGTCGGGGCACCGGATTTTGTCCCGGTTGCCCCTCTTCCAGGCCAGCTCTCTGCTATGGCCCAGGAGTGCAGTGGAGGATGGCCCAAGTCCTTGGGCCCTGCACCCCATGGGAGACCAGGAGAAGCACCTGGCTCCTGCCTTCGGATCAGCGCAGTGCGCCAGCCGTGGCGGCCATTGGAGGGTGAACCAACGGCAAAAGGAACACCTTTCTCTCTCTCTCTCTCTCTCTCTCTCACTATCTACTCTGCCTGTCAAAAAAAAAAAAAAAAAAAAAAAAAGATTAAAGAGATCAAGAAACTCCACAACAACAAAACAGGCAACCCAGTTATGGATTGGGCAAAGGACTTAGACATTTATCAAAAAAGGAAATTCAAATGGCCAACAAACACATGAAAAAATGTTCAGGATCACTATCTGTCAGGGGAATGTAAATCAAAACCACAGTGAGGGGCTGGCGCTATGGTGTAGCAGGTAAAGCTGCCGCCTGCAGTGCTGGCATTCCAATCGGTGCAGCTCCAGCTGTTGCAGCCAATTGGGGATTGAACCAGCGAATGGAAAACCTCTCTCTCGCTGCCTCTCCTTCTCTTTCTGTGTAATGCTGACTTTCAAATAAATAAATAAAAAAACAACCACAATGAGTTTTCACCTCACCCCAGTTAGAATGGCTTTCATATAGAAATCAACAAACAACAAATGCTGGTGAGGATGCAGCAAAAAAGGCACCCTAATCCATTGTTGGTGGGAATGTAAACTTGTAAAAGCACTATGAAAATCAGTTTGGAGATACCTCAGAAATCTGAATATAGACATACCATATGACCCAGCCATCCTATTCCTGGGAATTTACCCAAGGGAAATGAAATCAGCATGTTTATTGAAATTTAATTCACAATAGCTAAGACATAGAATCAATGCAAATGCCTGTCAACTTAGGACTGCATAAAGAAATCATGGCATATGTACACCATGGATAGCTACTCAGCCATAAAAAATAAAATCCAGACATTTGCAACAAAATGGATGAATCTGGAAAATATCATAGTTAGTTAAATAAAGCAATCCCAAAGGGAAAAATGCCATATGTTTTCCCTGACCTGTGATAACTAGTAGAGCACCTAAAAGGGGAACCATAGTAGTTAAATTGACACTTCGAGAAGCAATGACTTGAACTACTCCTGTCTTGACTGTTGTGGAATAGTTTTTTTTTTTTTCATACTATTTGTTGAACTCTTTAGTTACTGTAGAGTTAAACATATGTGTATAAAGTCAATTGAATGTAGATCTCCATAAAAAATTAAGAGAATAAGAGAAGGAGGAGGAAGGGAGTGGGAATATGGATGGGAGGGCAGACATGGTGGGAAGAATCACTATGTTCCTTAAGTTGTAATTATGAAGTATATGAAGTTTTTAACTGTAATGGTGTAGAGTTCTGCATACATTCCTACATATTTACTTCTGTGGGTACAGTTTAAAAACATCTCATGGGGCCCCAAATCCCCTTAAGCTGGATGTTAAACATACCTTCTCAAGTGTTAAAGTGATCATATAGATAGGATTAATAGTCTGGTATAATAATAGGCAGAATTAAAGAGGAGTGAATGCTCCAACATAAGAAGCAGTCCACACAGCAGACTGATAGAGTGACAAGTGCCCTAAACAGTACTCTGACCTCAGAATAAGCCCTTAAAGCATTCAGATCTGACTGAAAAATCCCATGAGAGCATTTCAGCCATGGAAAGCCAAGGCACTGTGGCAAAAAATGTCCTACATGAAGGATCTTGGTGAGTGAGACCCAGTGGAAAGAAGTGGTCATCAAAGAAGGAGGTACTTTTTTCTGAAGGGAGGAAAGAACTTCTACTTTGCTTATGGCCTTTCTAAATACTGACAGAGTTTGTGGATTCAGAAGGCTTCCATAGCCTTGGCAGCTCATGTCAAGAGCCTCAAGTGATCACTGACATCATACTTTAGAATATTAATTGTTAAATTAACAACAGGAGTCATTGTGCACTTACTTCTCATGCAGGACCTCTGTCCTCAAAGAGTTGAATTATAATTATGTCTAATTGCTCACAAAAGATGTATCATTCTTGAGTGCTTCTTTAAAGTTAATTAAGTTTCTTATAAAAAAGAAAATTAACTTCAACATGAAATGACTTTGAACAGCCCTTGTCTCAACTGTTTAGAAACATTTTTTTTGTGTGTGTGGAAATTTTTGAACTCTCTACTTAGTATGAAGTTGGTCTTCCGTGTATAAAGTTAATTGAAAATGGATCTTAGTGGAGAATGGGGCTGGGAATGGGAGAGGGAGGAGGAGGACAGGTGAGAGTGTGGGTGGGAGACTGGGTATGGTGGGAAGAATCTCTATATTCCTGAAGTTGTATTTATAAAATGCATGAAGTTTTTATTCCTTAAATAAAAGGTTTCTTTGGAAAAAAATGGTGGAAACCAGTTTGATAGTTTATTAAAAAGGAAAAACTATGCTGTTTTTAAAAAAACTGTGCAAACCATTCTATTCTTAAATATTTGCTCTCTAAAATAGAAACAAAAGAAAGAATAGATCTATACGGAGACTTACACACTGATTTTCATTACAGTTTTGCTCAAAGAAGTCAAACACAGGAACCAACCTGCATGTCTTTTAATAGGGGAACCCATAAGTAAATTGGGATACGTTCATGAAATATAATATTACTTAATAATTAAAATAAGTAAGCTATTGATACATGCAAGATGAATAAATCTTAACAATCTTGTGTGAAATAAGTCAGAACCAAAAAAGATTATATACTGTATAACTCCGTTTATTTGAAGTTGTAGAAAATTGGAACTAATTTATCATTAGAAAAGCACTCCTTTGATCACTTGGAATTGGAGAGAGGGATAGGCAAAAGAATTCCAAATAATTACAAGAAAATTGAAGGGTGATGATTTTGGGGTACCCATTTCTTGACTGAGACAATGATTTTATAAATCATTTTATAAATCTCAAAAAAACTAGAAAAAAAGTTCATGAAAAATGCATATTATGTAAAAACTCTCCATGTATTTCAAAGTAGTTTTGTACCAAAATAAACCTTTTATTCCTTCCTCCCCTCATGAGCTTTTTTTAAAAATTTTGTTTATGGGCCGGCGCAGCGGCTCACTAGGCTAATCCTCCGCCTAGCGGCGCCGGCACACCGGGTTCTAGTCCCGGTTGGGGCGCCGGATTCTGTCCCGGTTGCCCCTCTTCCAGGCCAGCCCTCTGCTGTGGCCAGGGAGTGCAGTGGAAGATGGCCCAGGTGCTTGGGCCCTGCACCCCATGGGAGACCAGGAAAAGCACCTGGCTCCTGGCTCCTGCCATCGGATCAGCGCGGTGCGCCGGCCGCAGCGCGCCTGCCGCGGCGGCCATTGGAGGGTGAACCAACGGCAAAAGGAAGACCTTTCTCTCTGTCTCTCTCTCTCTCACTATCCACTCTGCCTGTCAAAAAAAATAAAAAATAAAAAAAAATAAAAAAATTAAAAAAAATTAAAAAATAAAAATTTTGTTTATGAAATTCAAATTTGATGTATTTTTTTATACATAGATTTAGGGGCATAGTGGTACTTCTCACCCTAGCCTCCCTGCCATCCACACTCCCACTTTTCCTCCTGCTTCCTTTGTTATTTTTTATTTTAAGTTTTACAGTGACATACTTTCAGTTTATTTTATAATCATAAGCTTAATCCCCCCATTAACTAAAGAATTCAACAAATAGAAGAAAAAATTCAACAAATATTAAGAAATAAAAAAACCACCATTCCTCAACAGTATAGACAAGGGCTATATACAATAATCAAATCTCAAAATGTCAATTTCATGAGCTTTCTTTTGAGAAGTAGAAAGAGACAATATGCAACAAATTTGACACCTGACATAATTGTATGTTCTTTAAAGTAATTGTATCTTCTCTTAAGTAGTTATTTAATGAAATATGAACCCTTCCATACACACAAAGCAACTAGCACTCAAGATTTAATTATATTTACAAAATGTGAGACTGTTCGTAATGAATCTTTTTATTAGAAAAACTTAATTACTTTGAAAGCTTTGTTATATGAGTTTGCTCAGATTAAACTATATATTTCTTTAACTCAGAAAGGAGAAAACGTTTGATTAATTTAACAAAGCAGACATTTAGGAATTCAAACAGTAAATGACTTTTTTAGGCTTTAAGAAACTCTCCATATGAAACACATTATTGTGGCTTTCTTTAAAGCAGTTTCTCCTTGCCTCCTGTGTGATATGAAAGCCCAGAAAGTCATTGGGAAAGGAATAAGAGTATCCTATTTTTAAACATCTTTAGTCAGGCCATAGACAAGTGCCCTTTTAGCCTCAGGCACTGTGAAGCCTTGGTTGACACTTAAAGGGGACTTGTTTCTCAGGATTGATCAGATCAGACAGAAAGTCCTTCGCATCCTATTAGGGAGCCAAGCGTGAGGTTACAGGAAGCTGCAGTTTTCGCAGAGACTATGCTAAGAAGCTGCATTTTTAGCTGGAAAAATGTAGAGCTAAATGTCTTCAACCTATTGTTTAGTGACCACTTAAAATGTTATTGTCATATCAAAAATCAAACAAAACTGATAAACAGAACAACCTTTAAATATCCAGTCTTGATTAGCTGAAATTTTTGTTGTTCAAAGAGTAGTTTGAAAGGTTGGTTTAGAAAGTCATTTTCCAAAAGACTGCTAATCAGATTGTTCTGTGATTATATTGGAGATCCTTAAAATGCAAGGAATTTTAACCTCTTCAAGAATCTGTAGATTATTTTATTTTATTTTTTTTTGCTCATAAGAGCTTCTTAGGCTTATGAAAAACCATGAAACTTAATTTTATCTCCTCATTAAAGGTAAATTTATGGGATTGAAATCACTTTTGAAAGGAGGTAATAATCATGAGTGAATCAGTAAGCCAAAGAACCAAGTAGCATATATTATTTCCTTAACCACAATCTGGTGGCAATAATGCATCACACATGGCTTCCAAACTTCTACAACCCATACCTGCAGTTCTACTGGATGCCTCATCTGGCTGTTGACCATTTTTTGATTGTTCGCCCCGCCAGTCACATTTGCCATAAATTCCCCATGGACCTCTAGGTGGGTAATAAGTAAGCCACTGTCTCCTCCATGGGGAGGAATAACTTTAAGGTCCATGTTCTAAACCATTTTGTTGTTTGCTATGTGAATTAAACCCTTGTTGTCCATAGTGACAACTTGTTTTGGGGCATAACCTTTATTGGACTCTTTATTTCCTATATCACCTCCCTGCTGTCCTGTCAGCGTTTTTTGGTTTGGCTTCCAAATAAATTCTCGCACTTGAAATTTCATTGCAATATGCTGTTCTCATGGACTCTAAACTAAGCCAGACCTGCACACTGTTGGGTTTAAGCATTGCCTTCTCTGGAGCCTTCTTTTAGAATTCACTTATTCCTGGGAGGAAAAATTACTCCTTAAGCATTTGATATGAGTCAGTTATCAAAGACTAAATTAATGTTCTAGTAAGCAAGGTGATCCTGAAGACAGAGGCACAGCCATCTTTCTTCTTTTTACCCCTTCCTGTATGAGGAAGGAGAACTATGTACCTCAACAAACTTCATTTCATTAATTCTGAGAAGAGCTCTTGAGAGGGACACCTACTTTCAGTCTTAGCAAATATTGCATGTAATATGTTTCACGGCATGTCTGCAGATGATGGAGTTATTTGCAAATTTGGAAACATTCTAAATACTTCTATCTATAATTTAGAGAGAATATTTCATGCTCAGTAATACGTGAATGTGCTACTTAAAGTCAAACCTCAATTATAGCATATAAACAATGACAACCATATGTCTCTGTTGTTATGGCGGGATATAAAGACTTTCTTGTTGCTTAAGGCTTGATGTATTTGAAGGGAAAACACAGTTACAAGAGAGTATGCCTGACTTTAGTAACTTTATGTGCAGTGGAGTTAGCATCAGTAGACTGCTGTAAATACTTATATGTCACATGGTGAAGGCAAGGCAGAACATCTGTCTGTGGCTGAGTATGGTGCTCATGAAGCAATGGCCAGGAGGCAAGTTTCTACTTAGGCAGGCAAATTCCATGCTCCTCCCATCCCCGCCCCCTCATGGCCCTGAAATCCCATACAGGAGTCATAATCTCTGATTTTTACATCATGCAATGTAAATAACCCCTTGCTTGTCTTCATGTCAGAGCATGAAGTGTTGGATAGACACTTTATTTTGCAATAATGTTTGGGGTGCTTGCTTGCCAACTCAATCGTGAAGTGTGTAAGACTGAACTCTTGTGAGTGGATGTTTTAGTTTTTTCAGGCTACCATAATTAAATACTATAGACTGTACAACTTCAACAACAGAATTGTATTTTCTCACAGACCTGGAGGCTGGAAGTCCAACATCATGGTACAATGTTGTTTTCTGCTGAAGACTCTCTTCTTGGCTTGTAGCTGGCTGCCTTTTTCACTGTGTGCTCACATGGTGAGTACAATTGTGTGCATGTGCAAAATGAGCTCCCAAGTTCTGGTGTGTCTCCTGCTCTTCTTCAGCGATGCTATCAGGATAAAGCTGAATCCTTATGACTTCACTTAACTTTTTTTGCATCCCTACAAGCTCTGTCCTCAAATAGAGCCACATTAGGAGTTAGGAAGTAAACATGAAGTTTAGGGGAGAGCACAATTGAGTCCATAATAGTGAGAGTTGGCCGGCGTCGCGGCTCACTAGGCTAATCCTCCGCCTTGCGGCGCCGGCACACCGGGTTCTAGTCCTGGTCGGGGCGCCGGATTCTGTCCCGGTTGCCCCTCTTCCAGGCCAGCTCTCTGCTGTGGCCCGGGAGTGCAGTGGAGGATGGCCCAAGACCTTGGGCCCTGCACCCCATGGGAGACCAGGATAAGTACCTGGCTCCTGCCATTGGATCAGCGTGGTGCGCCAGCTGCAGCACGCCGGCCGCGGCGGCCATTGGAGGGTGAACCAACGGCAAAGGAAGGAAGACCTTTCTCTCTCTCTCTCTCTCTCACTGTCCACTCTGCCTGTCCAAAAAAAAAAAAAAAAAAAAAAAAATAGTGAGTTAAGAGCTGTAGGGTGAGAAGTCTGAAATAACTTCCGCTCTTCCTTCCTCTGACCATCTCTCTAGAGTACTAGTGTTGTGCAAATATGTCACACACCTACACTACTGAGACAGGACAGGATCTTCATTTAATGAATATCTACTGTGAGTCAGGCTATTTGTTAGAACATTTCAATTCTTATACCAACAAAATGCTATCTAAAAGGTACTTTTTTATTCTCTGAAGTTGAAAAATGAGATTCAGAAAATCTGGATATGTGAACCAGAAACAAAATGCGAAGCTTTTATTTTTCCTGCTTCATTACAGTTCTTCTCATAAGAAATTGTGTTTGCAGCTGATTATGATTTTAACTTTTTGTATCTTTTCCTGGTAGTTTTTATTAATTTTTAAAACTTAATGCTGAGGCTTCAAGAGAGAGTCAGAGTTAAAGAGTTATGGGCTATTAAATGGTATCTTTCATTGGAGATTGATTATACATAAATAAACAAAAAGCAGTTTGAAATATATTACATAAATCGATGAAAAATGAGATTATTTAGTAAATATTAATTTACAAGGTACATTTTAAGGAAGAAAATTTATGAAGGTTATGAAATAGGATGGATTTATATTTTACTCCACATATGGAAAATGTGTAGCAGCTGCCTTATTTGTTGTGTAAGGATATATGGTCTTATTTTATATAATCTTATATATATATAAGATGTATATATATATACATATACAGACATATAGTAAAGAATGTATTTGAGGTACTTTTTACTCTAGTGAAGGTAGTAAAAACATAAAAATGTTGAGTGCAAGAGAACACGCTGCTCTACATGAAAAATAACCCAGTTTCTCTATCTTTTTATGTTAATTTTACCCATCCCTGTTGCAACCCCCATGCATTCTAGGGTTCTTAGAATAACTGTGACTATAGTCAGAAGAGAATTATAATTGAAAGTACCGAATCATTGTATATTGAAACCTGAAGCCTTCTTCAAGAATGTGTTAGCACTCTAGTCCTTTGCAGGAAATTTCTCTGCTGAAGGAAGATTTTCATCTTCGGTAGAAAGACCTCTAATGATATATTTTTCTTCAATATTCTGATGATGCTTACCCTGAGACCATGAAGCAAGCATTTTTTTAAAAGATGTTATTTTATTTATTTAAAAGCAGAGTTACAGAGAGGGAGGGAAAGATGGAGAGAGAAAGGGCAAGTATTAGTGCAAGTATGAACTTCCCAAATGAAAATTTCATAGATTGCCTAGAGAGTTCTGTATATTTTGTTTTTCTTTGCAGCTGTGTGCCAATTCATTTCTTTTTCTTTTATTATTTAATGTGCTGTCTTACTCACAGGACCCTTAAGGTGCTGGGCATCCTCTTTCGTTTCACAAGGTATTGTCAAGTCCACTGTATTCCTTTCCCATTATACTTCACAAAAAACATCCTAAATTCTAAGTTGATGGCTGGTATATTGAGTTTTCAGAATCTTCTGTTGACTGTTCAAATGCAAACATAAACAGGCGTATACTGGCAGTTCTACATTTCAGAGTTCAGTGTAAGCTAGACACTTATCAATAACAATGACTTTTGCTTACTGCCTGGGAGGATAATTTTCTTTGTTTGGAAGAAGTTGATGTGCTCTTCCATTCAAGTAATTGTCTTATAGTTATTTATGCCAAAAAACACAATGGAAGTCTGCTTAAAAATGGCAGCCAGGTAGTTACAGCTTTTTTTTTTTTTTTTCCCTTCCTACCAATCAATCCCTTATTTCTTTAATTGCTGTTTCTATTATATGGTTTTCAAAGTCCTTCCCATTTTGTGTGCTTTTCTAGTTTTATTACAGATGTAGCTTTT
Source organism: Oryctolagus cuniculus (assembly GCF_964237555.1). NCBI lineage: Eukaryota > Metazoa > Chordata > Mammalia > Lagomorpha > Leporidae > Oryctolagus > Oryctolagus cuniculus. The sequence continues at coordinate 35,139,650 of NC_091441.1, read as the reverse complement.
CAAAAATGACTTACATGTGTGACTCCGGTATCCTTGTGTGGTGCCTGAGTGGTGATGATATCCTACTTGTTTTCAAAACATCACACTTTTACTAATAGAGGCTAAGATCGCAGAAGTGGCAAAATCTCAGCATCGCATAGTTGGTTAACATTGGGGTTCCAGTTAATGAAAAAAAGTTAGTGTTTTATTTATTTATTTTTGAGAGTTAGAGAGAGGGAGGGAGGAAGGGAGGGAGAGAGAAAGAGAGAAAGAGATAAAGAAAAATGAACATCTTCTGATTAAATCAAAATTCAGGAAATCTATTCATATCTCCTATGTGAGTGGCAGGACACCTAAGTACTTGTGCCATCACTGCTTCTTCCCAGGGTTTGGAGCAGTAGGAAGCTGGATGTGAAACAGAACAGAGATTCAAACTCAGGCATTCTTACTAGAGTTGTGAGCATCCCAAGTGTCCTCCTAACCACTGCACTGCACGCCAGCCCCTATCCAGGAATTTTCACTTAAACTCTGGCTATACCAGGTATTGCTTGTTTCTGTACTGCCTTCGACCTATTTCCTAATTATTTTGAAACAATGGTTTCCTGATTGTGTTTGTTTTTCCAATTGTTACAAAAGATGAGTGAAAATGTATAAATATTGTCTGATACTTAGTAATTGTTAATAAGGTTGCAGCTGTTATATTCTAATTATGGTATGAATTCTAATTCTGAAATTTCAAAATCTAGGCTTATCAAATTCTATTTTATTCTATTTCAAAATCTATTTTATCAAATTCTATTTTAAACCTTTAATTAATAAGTGCTTTGATATGCATTAGCTCTCCTGAGCAGTACAAAATCTGTGAGACAGTGACAAGAATTATATCCATTTTGTAAATGAGGAAGTAAAGGCTGAGAGAGGTTAAGTGGCTTGGCCATCATCACATAGTTTCTAATAACTTAAACAGAATACCATTGATTTTATTATCTTTTTAGTGTAGTAAAGTAAGATGTATTTTGTTGTTTATAGAATTTTCAATAATGCCCAAGAGTTAATTGTCTATTTAATGTACCTTTATTGCATAAACATAAACAAACCGTTACATGGATTTTTAAAAGACAAATTATCCCAATTTACATGTCTAACAGAATAGCTGATTTCATTTTAGCATTATTGTCTTATTTAGTCTTATTGTCTTTAAGTTTTGGTTGGTACACAACCACAATTCATGTAATTATACTAATAGGAATTATACATTTCTGACCTGATATTTTTTAGTTAACAATGTTATAAATACATTTTCTTGGAGTTCATTGGAGTTTATTGCCATTTTTTTAAAGCTTGTAGTATTTTATTAACTTTAATAGATTAATTATTAGTTTTTACAAAATGTAGAGAATGCTGAAATGATTGTTTAAAAATATTTCCTTCATATAAATTTCCAGAAACTATTAGGTAAAAAGTAGGAATATGAATTATATTGATACAGGTTGAGTGACATGTATTTTTATTGCATTCCAAAGTCATTATGTTTCCAACTTACAACAATGTAGACTTGGCCTAACATTGGGTGCTAGAGAGTTATGTTATTTTTTTGTAATTATTTTGCTAACCTTGATGTAAAATTCTATCATATAATATTTGTTTTCATTAGTGGCAAAATGAAATATTTTCCCTTATCTTCAGCATCTCCTCAGACCTCCCAGTTAGTCTTTGTTAATTTACATACTTTAAAAAAATTAAGTAAACTATCTGTCAAATATTTCTAGGTAGAAATGATTGATAAAGCTTAGGTCACAGCTTAGGCTGTTGGCAACACTAAAATTAAACAGAAAATATCTCTGAAAGGAGGTAATTCTCCAAATCATTGATTTTTGTAGACCTGTTGTACAAACAGCTCAGGAGAACTCCTGCAGTGCCCCTGGTGTGCTGGGTCTTCCATTCGCATTGTACAGGAAAATGTAGAACACCTGGAGATGACAAGGGCTCTAGAAGATGGACTTTGCCCTCTTTTGTTTCCCCTTTTAAGATGAAATCACTGAAACAGCCTTTGCAGCAGAGAAAAGCAGCTCCAAGCACTTTGATCTTATTTGTGAGCTGTAACACTTGGCAACCATATGTGAAATTGTTTTTTGTTTTGTCTTGTTTTGTTTTTATTTGGACAGGCAGAGTTAGACAGTGAGAGAGGAGAAAGGTCTTCCTTCCGTTGGTTCACCCCCAAATGGCTGCTACAGCCAGCGCGCTGTGCCGATCCAGATCCGAAACCAGGAGCCAGGTGCTTCCTCCTGGTCTCCCATGTGGGCGCAGGGTCCCAAGCACTTGGGCCATCCTCCACTGCCTTCCCGGGCCACAGCAGAGAGCTGGACTGGAAGAGGAGCAACCAGGACAGAACCCGGCTCCCCGACCTGGACTAGAACCTGGGGTGCCGGGGCCACAGGCAAGAGGATTAGCTTAGTGAGCCACAGCGCCGGCAGAAATTGGGTTTTTACATAGCCTGTCTTGCTTGGAAAGAGCACCCAGCTTACTTTTTGTGTGTCTATGTGGGTGCAGTCTGTTGAAGTATATAAAGATAATTGAAAATGAATCTTGAAGAAGAATGGGATGGGAGAGGGAGTGGGAGATGGGATGGTTGCGGGTGGGAGGGAGGTTATGGGGGGAAAAGCAGCTATAATCCAAAAGTTGTACTTTGGAAATTTATATTTATTAAATAAAAGTTGAAATCTTTACTTAATGTATACTAAACTGATCTTCTGTATATAAAGAGAATCAAAAATGAATCTTGATGTGAATGGAAGGGGAGAGGGAGTGGGAAAGGGGAGGGTTGCGGGTGGGAGGGATGTTATGGGGGGGGAAGCCATTGTAATCCATAAGCTGTACTTTGGAAATTTATATTCATTAAATAAAAGTTAAAAAAAAAAAACTAAAAAAAAGGCAGAATTGCAGAGAGGCAGAGAGAGAGAGAGAGAGGTCTTCCATCCACTGGTTCACTCCCCAGATGGCTGCAACATCCACCGCTGTGCAGATCCAAAGCCAGCAGCCAGGAGCTTCCTCTGGGTCTCTCACATGAGTGCAGGGGCCCAAGGACTTGGGCCATCTTCTGCTGCTTTCCCAGGCCATAGCAGAGAGCTGGATTGGAAGTGGAGCAGCTGGGACTTGAACCAGCACCCATATGGGATTCTGGTGCTATGGGTAAGAGTTTACCCATTACACCATAGCGCCAGCCCCCATATACTGTCTGATGTGTGCTTTAACTATTATAGAACAAAGTGTCCTTCCCTGCAAAGGGCTCTCAATCCAAAATACTCTGCCATCTACCGTCCCCTCTGCCTACTTAAGAGGAATTGAGAGAGGGAGGCAGGGGCAGTCCCTCTCTGTCCCCCATGCCGCCATGGAGTAGCCCTTGTTCATAAGGTCATATGCAGATAAGAGACCCAGGGTTCACTGTGGAGCCACAGAACGTGTGTTCCCTTGTTTTGTCACTAAGGGGTAACCAAGGCAGTGATCCTGGATACTCACTGCAGAACTTGAGAAAGGCAGGGATTTGGGGAATCAGAACAAACACAAAGGCTTCTTGCCCCAGTACAGGTGCCAGGTGCTGAATGGTATCACAAATATCTTCAAAGAGAGGGTTTTGTCAGGCTCCAGGCAGCATCCCCTGGCCTGTCAAGTTCAAAACCTGATTCCCTATTCTTTGCTGAGTTTACTTTTTAATCTGGTGAGAATTGATCACTTTCAAAAACTCTTCATGGGCATGATAAATATTTCAAAGCATTTAGAAAGGCAGGGGGACTTTAAAGCTCTCCTTTCTTCCCAGGATGCTGTTGCTTTGGGTTGGTGAGCTTCGTGCCTGCTGTGTCTTCCTCCTTTTGCAAGTTCCCTCTGGAGAAGGGCTATGGCTTCCTACCTTTACATGAGAATATTTATATGGTTATGCTGAAGGGGATTTAGGGACTTTTCCCTAGGGCTTGGTGAAAACAGCCATTACTTTTCCTTCATGTTATATTATTGTAAGAATACATATGAAACAATGAAAGAATGCAGTAAATATTAGATATTTATAAAATTCCAGATACATTCTTTTCATTTATTTTATTGAGAAATTTGAGCATTCTTCCATTAAAATAACTCTTCAATAATAGGGTTAAATGCTGGGAGTGACTCCCTACAATTTCTGATCAAGAATTGATGTTTTCAAATTCTCAATTGTCGCTGTCGACAAGGAAACTTTATTCCATAAATGGTTCTACAAAAAACTTAAAATGATTTTTGTAATTATGCTATAATTTACAGCAGTTGAAATTACATTGAAGAATCTTTCAACTCTTCTTTTTCTTTCACGGACTAATGTTGACATTTCTTGTGATAATGTGAAAAGATTCAAATCCAAGTGAACTTTTTCATATCAAGTATTTAGAAATAATGATGGAGTTCTAATTTGCAGAATGTGCATGCATTGTTGGAGCTGTCACTCTGCAGATAGCTGAGTTGCTAACAAAAGGCAATGTCAGCTGCATGTTGGCCAAATTTTCAGCACAGAGTAAGGCAGGATTTCAGGGCACTATCTGTAGCTGCTGGACATACCAGTCAATCGCTCCTAAGAAACCACCTTACTCCCAGTTGATCATTTATTGAGTTGGCCAGAAGTGCTCTTCAGCTACCCTCAATATGACAGGTTCTGGAGGCTTTGTTGGCTTTTTTTTTTTTTTTTTTTCCCATTTCAGCAGTAGTGCTGTGCTTTGCAACTGGCTTATGAAGTGTATGTATTGTCAAGTACCACAGCACCTTCCCACCTGCATTCAGCCAAACTGGGCACAAGGCAGCACTGACAGATATTACTTATCTTGCCAGTGCCCTGAAGGTGTGCAGTTCCTCAGACCCTGTCCCTCTCCAGCACCCTCTGAACAGCCAGATTGGTGTTGAAACTAACCTATTGAATTTAGCTACCTGTACCCCATCTGGATGCCCTGAGGCTGAAGGCATCAGTATAGCCTGGTACCTGTTATAGCAAACATTTTATTGGAAAGCTTAGATGACAACTTCCTTATTCTCTCTAAATCCTTAGGAAATTGAGCTTTCTTTTAAAAATTTCTAGATCATAGTGTGTTATTTTTACTCTACCATCTTACTTGATGTTATTGTAAACAGTCTGGCCACACTAGAGGCAAGTCTAATTCCTCAGAGGGACCCTGGTGTCAGACTGATTGCATGCTCTTTTTTTGCTTTCTTTATTTGTATAAAATAGAGATAATAATAGTGCTGTTTTCCTAGGGTTGTTGAGAGGATTAAATTAAAACATTTTTGTTTCTTACAGCAGTGCCTAGCATGTAGTGAATGTCCAATACTAGTAGATGATGGTGATATTATTGTTATTGCTATGTTGTTAGTAATGTTACTCATGTTACTACTTTTTCCAATAGAGAGTTTTTTGTTTGTTTTTACCAGACTTTATCCATTGCTTTGGATTTCTTACATTTTTCACTTGTGTTACACACTTTGTAACCAGAAAGGCTATCATCCATTTATTTTAATCATGTACAACAAAATAATAAACCAGGGGTAAGGTAGAGTTCTGAATACTACATTCAATATATTTGAGTTTACTAGAGTAATCTGTCACTAATATACAAATTCACATTATACAATGACATAAAAATTTTAAAGATTATTATACTCCTTGGTACCCAGAATCATCTTGATTTTTCATACTCATTGGACCTTGGAATCAAGAGGACTAGCTGCCAGAATCAAGAGATCACTTACAATTTTAGTTTTAACTAAAGACGTTAAGTTGGCTTCATAATTGAAATGGAAAGTCTGCTAAGGGAACAGCCTTTATGTCTTCCTCCTATTGTAGGTTTTTTCACAAAAACATGGATTAATATAGCACTTTGTAGTAAATGGGCATTAATGAATGCTGGATTACCACCACATTCCTATAGAACTGCACATAACAGCTACTTTCACATTCAAAGAGTTTTTCATGATTAATGTTATTGTAATGAATACCAAAGAAATTAATAACCATTTGTCACTTTAAAAAGTGTTGCCGATTAATTTTATGCTATTTTTTAAAATTCTCATTTGTCACAAGAGTGAGAACCTAGAATTTTAATGTCCGGTATGTGGTGTGAATTAAAGAAGTGGCCTTGCCACACTGACCTTTTCAGTATTCTAATCTTTGCTTTACTGACCTCTCAGACTGCTTCCTGGTGACTGTTGGGCTTTTGAAAGGAGGGAGAGCTGAGCCTGTTGGGTGAGCGAGCAGAGTGAGGAAATATTTTAAGACACACTTTCATAATTCACCGACTGTATTGGAAATTCAAATTTTCAGACTATTCATTATCTTGACAAACATTGTAATGTGTGTAGAATATGGCACCACATAAATCCATTCTGGTGACAAAGAATGTAATGAGCATGGGAAATAGTAGAAACCCAGAGCAATCACTTTACAGTCTGGAAACTGGATAGGATGAAGGTCCCATCAGATTTCACAGCAGTTCCTTTTTGGCCTTCAGAACAATTGCTTTCTACAGGAAACACAGCATGGTACCACCATATCCAAATACTCATAATGAGAGTTTGGACCCATTCATTTGGAAGTGGCCTCTATCCAAGTAGAACATCAATTTAATACATCCATGTTCTGTAGTCTCTGTAGGGAAGCGATTTGACATCATCACTGATTTATACAGAGCATGATTCACTTCTTTTTTAACTGGACATAAATATTTTTGTGTATTAATCTGTCCATTTATTTAATTTATTCAATATTTCAATAAGTATTTATGAGATAACTGGTGTGGCATAGCATTAAGCTAGTTATTGTAAGTTAATTACCATCTAAAAAAGATGCATAGTCATGAATGAAAACTATAATTAGAATTAACTGAAGACACAGACCTTCAGAATGAGAAAATGTGGCCACATTTTCTAGAGATACGATGCAGATCAGTCTGGTCATGAGGAATCTTGGCAGTTGCCAATGAACTATGGTGTTTTGACAACATGCCTTACTCAAACATACCCATATTTTCATGACTTTGGTAATCACATGACCATATGCCTAAAAAATACAAGGAACCAAAAATCATCTTCTTGAATTAGGGTATGCCTACATTTTTTAAAGTGTCCTTTTAATAGAAGAGAGGAGGTAAAGACTGAGAGGAGCAGATAATGCAATCATGGAAGCAGAGAATGGCGTGATGTCTGGAGGCCAAGGAATGCCAAGAATTGCCAGAAGCCACTTGAAGCTAGAAGAGAGGAATGGGATGGATTCTACATCAGGTCCATGGAATGAATTCATTTTAGAATCTTCAGAAGAGAACAGCTTTGTCATTTCAGACTTTTTGCTTCCCAAACTGTGAAAAATAGGTATATTTTTGTTATTTTAATCTACTGATTTTGTGTCAGTTTGTTTTGGCATCTTTAGGAAATTATTACAGGCAATAATGCTGTTTGAGACATTGAGCACATACAGATAAACTGATATCTAGAGTATGAGCAATGCCAGTCAATATAAAACATTGCATTGCCATTTTCAAGGTAGAAGGTGCATGATCAGTTTGCCACCGAGACACTGATTTTTCTACTTGAAAGTTGATATCATACCAGAGGTTCAGCACTGGCCTCTATTGCTGAGAGACTGGGCATTTATTAGTGATTAGGTCAGCTTTAGTGGAATCATAGACTGTGTCTATGACTTTGGCAAACTTATTCCTTACCCCTATTACGCAAGCCCCTGGATGGCTGTGAGAGGCTGATTGATACATACTGGTGAAGACATCATCTCTGCTTGGTTGTATCTAACTTTTACTTCTTTTTTTAAGATTTATTTATTTTTTTTAAAGATGGAGTTACAGGGAAGGCAGAGGTAAAAGCAGAGAGAGAGAGAGAGAGAGAGAGAGAGAGAGAGAGAGACAGAGGTGTCTTCCATTTTCCTTCCCAAATGGCTGCAATGAGAATGACCAGAGCTGGGCTGATCCGGAGCCAGGAGCCAGGAGCTTCTTCTGGGCCTCCCATCCAGGTGCAGGGGCCTAAGGACTTGGCCATATTCTACTGCTTTCTCAGGCCATAGCAGAGAGCTGCACTGGGTGTGTAGCAGCCTGGTCTAGAATCAGTGCCATATGGGATGCTGGCACTGCAGATTGTGTCTTTACCTGGTATGCCACAGCACCAACCCCCAACTTTTTTTTAAAGATTTTATTTATTTATTTGATAGGTAGAGTTAACAGACAGTGAGAGAGAGAGAGAGAGAGAGAGAGAGAGAGAGAGAGAGAAAGGTCTTCCCTCCATTGGAAGACTTCTATTTACCCTCCCCAAGTGGCCACAATGGCCAGAGCTGTGCCGATCCGAAGCCAGAAGCCAGAAGCCAGGTGCTTCTTCCTAGTCTCCTACGTGCGTTTAGGGGCCTAAGGACTTGGGCCATCCTCCACTGCCTTCCCAGGCCACAGTAGGCTGGAAGTGGAGCCACTGGGACTAGACCTGGCACCCATATGGGATGCCAGTGCCACAGGTGGAGGATTAACCTAGTGTGCCACAGTGCCAGCCCCCAGCCCCCAACTTTTACCTCTTTCCTATGTATCCTTATACTTAGTTTTCCAAATTACCATTTCATAACCTTTGTCTAGATGGTAAAGTCAGTTACCATTTCACATGTGTATGTGCATATCCTTAATGCTATGGTTTGAATATTTATCCTGTGAAGCTAAAGTGTATAGTCCATGAATTCTTATGTTAATGGCACTAAGTGGATGAAACCATCATCCAATTCTGTTGTCTGGGGATGGGACTTTTGACAGGTAATTGCATTGGATTGAGTCATTGTAGTAGAGTCCGTGGATTAAATCCTGCTACAATTTTTATTTTATATCACAAGTTTACCAGATAGTTCAGATTTAGAATTACAGGTGTTACATAGGTATCTCTTTTGTTCTATACAAAAAATTTGGTTTTTAAATAATACAACATAATTGCATACTTACTTTATACTATACTTATATTATACTATACTTGGTCTTAGCCCAATGGCCAAAAAGCAGTTATCTAAAAATATTCATCTACCTGTCATAGGATAATAGTATCAACATTACCACAAATACAGTTACCAAAAATAATTTTTGCACTTTGCTGTATGTTTTGCTTTGTATAAGTATTTTTATATTCCCTACATGTGTCAAGTTATATCTGCTTGTCTTGAGGAAAAAACCCCTGTGTATTCTGCCTTGCAAAATTCTTAAACATGTTGTTTTATATCTGCTGTTGGTGATGCAACACATTTCAGTGAGATTCAGAGAGCTCTTTCACTGTCCAGTTGTGCTGTATATTCTTATTACACTACAATTCTGCTCACACCTGATGCAATTTATATTCTGACTTTATATCAGATGTAATAATGTACTTTTAAAATATAGAATATTAAAGATTTTTCAAAAGTACTTATATAATAGGGTGTTTTGGCTATTTCATAGCTTCTTCTCATTTATGAAAGGGCTACATGGTGTCACCCAGTAGACTATGAAAAGTGTCACAGATTTATCACAACACTGCATTTCCAGGAAGGTAACTCATGGTAAGGTTGCTCTATCTTTTTTTTTTTTTTTTTTTTTGACAGGCAGAGTGGACAGTGAGAGAGAGAGACAGAGAGAAAGGTCTTCCTTTTTGCCATTGGTTCGCCCTCCAATGGCCGCCGTGGCCGGCGCGCTGCAGCTGGCGCACCGCTCTGATCCGAAGGCAGGAGCCAGGTGCTTCTCCTGGTCTCCCATGGGGTGCAGGGCCCAAGAACTTGGGCCATCCTCCACTGCACTCCCGAGCCATAGCAGAGAGCTGTCCTGGAAGAGGGGCAACCTGGACAGAATCCGGAGCCCTGACCGGGACTAGAACCCTGTGTGCCGGCACCGCTAGGTGGAGGATTAGCCTTTTGAGCCGTGGCGCTGGCTGCTCTTTCATTTATATACATGTCAGTGGTAAAGGGAGATGCCCAGAAAACTTTAACATATATCTTATATGGCCAGTGCTGTTGTGCAGCAGGTTAACGCCCTGGCCTGAAGTGCCAGCATCCCATATGGGTGCTGGGTCTAGTCCCAGCTGCTCCTCTTCCAATCCAGCTCTCTGCTATGGACTGGGAAAGCAGTAGAAGATGGCCTGAGTCCTTGGGCCCCTGCACCCACGTGGGGGACGTGGAAGAAGCTCCTGTCTCCTGGTTTCAGATTGGTGCAGCTCTGGCCATTGCAACCAATTGAAGAGTGAGCCATCAGATGGAAGACCTCTCTCTCTCTGCCTCTCCTTTCTCTGTGTAACTCTGACTTTCAAATAAATAAATAAATCTTTAAAAAAATAAAATATATCTGGTGTATTATCCAGTCTCAAAAGAATATAAACAAACTAAATACTGAGAAACAAACATAAGCAAAAACACTTCTATTTACCCGCCTATGATTAAATTTTTTGAAAAAATATTTTTCTTTAAGAATCATTGTGAAAGTTCCAATTATATGAAGCATCTTTGCCCATTTTCTGTTGCTATATGAAAGAATACATGGACTGGATAATTTTTAAAGAAGGAAATTGATTTGGGCCCATGTTTCTGGGAGTCCAAGGGAAAGTTCCAGTATCCACTCTGCTTCTGGAAAGTGCTTCATGTTGGAAGAGCAGCAAGTGCCTATCAACAAGAGGAAACGATGCCAAACTTCAGTGATAGCTAACCCATTCCCAAGAGAAAAACATCAACTCACTCGTAAGTGCAGTTCTCTTGTGGCTAAAGTCTCTCTTAAAGTTTCTACCTCCAAACACTGTTCCTGTGAACTCAATCTCTCTGTGAATTTTGGCAGGGACAAATCACATTAAACCATAGAGTGTAGAAGTAGACAACCTCCATATGCTTACCACTTTCTTATGAGTTCCATTAGTCTCTTAGTGAGTATTTTTTTATTTTTCTTAAATATTTCTAAAAACATTTTATTTAGTTACTTGAGAGACTGAGTGACAGACAGGGAAAGGGAGAGACAGAGAAAGGATCTAGATCTGTTTGCTCACTCCCTAAATGGCTGGAGTTGGGTTGATCCAAAGCCAAGAACCAGGAGTTTCCTCCAGGTTTTCCACATGGGTGTATGAGCCCAAACACTTGGCCCATCTTCCACTGCTTTTCCCAGGCCTAAAGCAGAGAGCTGAATCAGAAGAGGAGAAGCTGGGACATGAACTGGTACCCATAAAGGATGCTGGCACCACAGGTGGAAGCATAGTCAAATATACCACAGCGCCAGCTCCATTTTAGTGAGTCTTGTTTCCCTATATATAGGATCATGTCATTTGAAAACAGATATAATTTGACTTCCTCTTTTCCAATTTGTATCTCTTTGATTTCTTTTTTTTGCCTAATGGCTCTGGCTAAAAGTTCCAGAAGTGTGTTGAATAGCAATGGTGAGAGTGGGCATCCTGGTCTGGTTCTGGATCTTTGGGGGGAATGCTTCCAGCTTTTTCCCATTCAGTAGGTTGCTGGCTATGGGTTTGTCATAAATTGCCTTGGTTGTGTTGAGGAATGTTCCTTCTGTACCCAATTTTCTGGATTTTTTTTTTTTTTCCATGAAAGTATATTGGGGGCTGGTGCTGTGGTGTAGTGGGTGGAGCCGCCGCCTCCAGTGCCAGCATCCCATGTGGATGTTGGTTCGGGTCCTAGCTGCTCCACTTCTGACCCAGCTTTCTGCTCTACTATGACCTGGGAAAGCAGTGGAAGACGGCCCAGGTCCTCGGGCCCCTGCACCTTCGTGGGAGACCTGGAAGAAGCCTTTGGTTCCTGGCTTCGGATCAGCACAGCTGTGGCCGTTGCAGCCAATTGGAGAGTGAACCAGCAGGTGGAAGACCTCTCTCTCTCTCTCTCTGCCTCTCCTTCTCTCTCTGTGTAACTCTTTTAAACAAATAAATAAATCCTTTTAAAAAAGTATATTGTATTCTATCTAATGCTTCCTTTGCATCTATTGAGATAATAAATTTTTAAAGATTTATTCATTTATTTAAGAGTCAGAGTTACAGAGAAGCACAGGCAGAGAGAGAGAGGTCTTCCATCCACTGAATCACTCCCCAAATGGCTGTGGCAGCCGCAGCTGGGCCCATCTGAAGCCAGGAGGCTGGAGCTTCTTCCAAGTCTCCCAGATGACTACAGGGGGACAAGAGCTCGGGCCATCCTTTGATGCCATTCCAGGCACATCAGCAGGGAGCTGGATCAGAAGTGGAGCAGCCAGCACTCAAACTGACATCTATATGGGATGTTGACACTGCAGTAGGTGGCATTACTCAATACACCACAGTGCTGGCCCTGATCATTTTTTTAAAATTTCAAGTTATACAAGTTTCATATATTTCATTTATACAGATTTAGGAACATAGTGGTACTTCCCACTCTAACTCCCTCCCACATGTGCTCCAACCCTCCCTCTCCTATTCCCATGCTTAATTTTTAAAAATATCTATTTAGAGTTTACTTAATGATCATAAAGTTAACCCTACACTAAGTAAAATGTTCAAAAAGTAATATGAAGAACATAGGTGTACATATATTTCTTTCATATGCTGATTTCTTTTGGTTTGGGTAAATTCCCAGGATTGAGATTTGCAAATAAGGATAGTTTGACTTCATCCTTACTGATCTGATCCCTTTGATTTATTTTTCTTGCCTGATGGCTCTGGCTAAAACTTCCAGGACTATATTGAATAGCAATAGAGTGAGTGGCCATCCTTGTCTAGTTCCAGATCTCAGTGGGAATGCTTCCAATTTTTCCCCATTCAGTAGGATGCTGACAATGGGTTTGTCATAAATTGCCTTAACTATGTTGAGGAATGTACCTTCTAGACTAAATTTTCTTAGCGTTTTCATCATGAAAGGGTGTTGTATTTTATCAAATGCTTTCTCTGCATCTATTGAGATAATCATGTGGTTTTTTTTTTTTTTAATTTTTTGACAGGCAGAGTGGACAGTGAGAGAGAGAGACAGAGAGAAAGGTCTTCCTTTACCATTGGTTCACCCTCCAATGGCCGCCGTGGCTGGCGCGCTGCAGCCGGCGCACCGCGCTGATCCGATGGCAGGAGCCAGGTGCTTCTCCTGGTCTCCCATGGGGTACAGGGCCCAAGCACTGCGGCCAGCCTCCACTGCCTCCCCAGGCCACAGCAGAGATCTGGCCTAGAAGAGGGGCAACCAGGGAAAGAATCCAGCGCCCGACCGGGACTAGAACCCGGTGTGCCGGCGCAGCTAGGTGGAGGATTAACCTATTGAGCCACAGCGCCAGCTTGTCAGTCATTCTTCTTGTCAGTAATTCTAATGATTAGAACTTGCTGTTTGTAAAACATACTTTACTTTGCTATCCCAGAAATCCTGGAGTTTGGGTTAACACAGAGTATAATATAAACACTTTCAGTTTAGTTTTTGATGTCAGTTCATAATGATCAATAACAAAGCTGCAGGAGAATAAGAACTTGGATGTGGAAGATTGTTGAAATTTGACCGTGTTCAAGGATAGCTGCCCCAGGGTATGGTAGGACATACATGCCCCAGGAGAAGAAACACACTTTTGCAAACTTACATTTTTCCCCCAATTCTTTCAGTAAAACCTGTACCTAAAGAGAAAGTGATATTCCTGAAATTTCTCTTCCTTTTGTTATTAGAATATAGCTGGCAGTAGAGTTCACATATAAGTGTGTGTGTGTGTGTGTGTGTGTGTGTGTGAATAGGGGATATGCTGTGCATTTGATCTAGTGGTTAAGATGCCTGCATCCATATGGGAATGCCTGAGTTTGATTCTGGATTCAAGCTGGGAATTCCTGCTTCCTGCTAATTCAGACACCAGGAGGCAATAGATGATGATTCAAGTAATTGCACTCCTGCCACCCATGTGGGGGACTTACCTACATGGAGTTTCTGGCTCCTGGATTTATTCCCCAGTCATGTGGGCACTGGAGAGTAAACTATCACCAATGAATTGAAATTCTCTTTATGTGTGTATCTTTCTGCCTCAAAAAAAAAAAAAAAAAAAAAAGGTTAAAACAGCCCTTTGGAATCTCAGTCACATGGACTTTTTGGTTTTGATTCTCTGTGATAAAACCCTTCCAAAATTAATAACCTTGTCAGGCCTCAATCAGATTGATCTAGTGAACATGACTGAAGCTTTTCTTGCTAATTATGATCCTTGCCAAGTCTTACAGTCACATTTCTGAGTGTGAATCCTCATTCACCCTGCAAAGCATGGATTGTGTTTGGAAATAAAGAAGCATGAGGAGATTAGGCTGAATCTATTTATGCATAATGTGAGATGTTTGCTGCCCCAACAGGATAACCAGGATGGCTTTCAAGGATGTTCCCTGTAATGGTGGGTCAGAGTGGTTTCCTCATGCCTTTGATGACAGGACCAGCAGAGGGCAGTACTGAGTTTGCACTGTCACTTCACAGTGTGAACGTTTCCTTGAATTAGATAGGGAGGCAAAGTAAAGACCTCTCCCTGGGAGGCCGAGGGTGGATCACTGAAGAAGGGGCTAAATAGAAATGGTTGGAAGCAAAGAGACATAGAACAGGTTTATAATGAGCCAATTCTAATGGAAGGGCATCTGCAAAATTTTTCATCTGGAAGTTGGGACTTCAGTCCTTTGAATTAAAGGGCAGTGGCATAAAAATATAGTTATATTTTGTTCCCATCACATGATGAACTTCTCAACTTACTGCTTTTGAAATCACCCAAACTAGGAAGTAGAGGTGGTAGGAAGTTGTGGCTCTTAGGAGCCCACAATTATTGCTGGCAACAACACTGCTCAATTAATTGGTGTCTGGCGTGATTTAATGGGAACAATTTTGAGTCATTACATGATTTGTTTTCTGTTTACAAGCATCTAACCATTGTGCCATCTATGAGAGATAGGTTAAGCAAATATCATTACCTTCATTTTAGATAGCATGATCCAGAAATGAGGTAGTTAGCTTTCCAAAGACCATGAATGTGTTCATTCAGCAAGATGAGTTAGCTGAAGTGGAGCAAGAAGTCAGATAAAAGTGTGAGTCTGTTGGCTCTCCATGTATACTGTGCTGTATGCTTTATAATGCTTAATATGAGCAGCATCTCCTCCAAGGACCCTGAATCAGTAGGTAGACCATATAACCAAAGATACTGCTTTTGCCTACCTTGTTTTCAGCAGACACATCAGTCTGAGAATTTGCTTAAGGGCATCCATCATTCTGATGGTTAGAACATAAAGCACATTTGGGGGGAAAGGTTTGAGTTGCCTCCAATAATTTGTGGTTAATGAATTGTCTTAAGGGTTTTATGTGTCTCTCTCCCACTACTTTTCATCAGATTTGTCCCATCCACATTAAAAGGCTTTTCTCATTTGAATTGGCTTTATGAATAGAGGGCTCTTTCATTTTCCACAGCTGATTTCGCTTTATTGTCTTTATTGCATTTTTAAGAGGGAGACAAATGACACCACAAACAGAGGTGAGGGAGACAACTCCTGCCTTGTCTTTATGTACTTTTATGAACCTTTGTTCGTGCTTTAGCTCAGGCTGTGGGATGTAGTGCAGGTCATAAACCAACAACCAGCTTTGAAGCTCTATGGGAAAGCTCTCTGATGGGGTGCAATAGTCACTGAGACAATATTTGTTTTCTAAAATTGTGTCTAAGGTTATAATTACATTTATAGTAATAGTAAATGTAATAATAAACATAACACTAAGCATACAGATATAAAGACAGAAGGAAAAAGTTATCATCCACTATATGCCAGCCATTCTGTACATTTATCCTATTATACAAATAATATATGAATATACTCTTTTTTTTTTTTTTTTACAGGCAGAGTGGACAGTGAGAGAGAGAGATGGCCGCCGCGGCCAGCGCGCTGCAGCGGGCGCACCGCGCTGATCCGATGGCAGGAGCCAGGTACTTATCCTGGTCTCCCATGGGGTGCAGGGCCCAAGGACTTGGGCCATCCTCCACTGCACTCCCTGGTGACAGCAGAGAGCTGGCCTGGAAGAGGGGCAACCGGGACAGAATCCGGCGCCCCGACCAGGACTAGAACCCGGTGTGCCAGCACCGCAAGGCGGAGGATTAGCCTAGTGAGCCGCGGCACCGGCCTGAATATACTCTTATGATAAAAATTTTAAAGGGGGCCCGGTTGCCCCTCTTCCAGGCCAGCTCTCTGCTGTGGCCAGGGAGTGCAATGGAGGATGGCCCAGGTGCTTGGGCCCTGCACCCCATGGGAGACCAGGAAAAGCACCTGGCTCCTGCCATCGGATCAGCACGGTGCGCCGGCCGAAGCGCGCTGGCTGCGGCGGCCATTGGAGGGTGAACCAATGGCAAAGGAAGACCTTTCTCTCTATCTCTCTCTCTTTCACTGTCCACTCTGCCTGTAAAAAAAAAAAAAAAAATTTAAAGGGTAAGGGAGCATATAGATACAAGGGTGAAAATTATGTTTATTTTATTTTCCCCTTAAATATTGCTGGCTTCATCATAGGTAGCTATTAACAATTTCTTCTGTATATAGACATACACATTTATAATTTTTATATTTTGTCATAGAAGGGTTTAAAGCTACATATTTTCAATAAAATTATTTTTTGTCTAACTATATGTTTCTAAAGGCTTACCATTGCCAATTCATATACAATCCTTCTTGTTCTTTTTTTTTAAAGCAGAATTTTCTTTTTGATGGAGATGTAATTATTTTTGTTATTGTCAGTACAGTTAGAGCTGCAGTGAACATCCTGGAACACCTGTCTGCCCACAGGATTCATTTCTGGAAGCAGAACTCAGGTGTGGAAGGATTTGTGCATTTGAAGGATTGGAGGCAGTGACAAATTCCTTTGGAGCAGCTGCAGCACATCAGGCCCCTCCATGGTGTATGAGTGTGACTGCAGGCACTTGGTCTGTTCTTTTAATCCTCAGAATGGCTTGACAAAGAAGAACTCTAATCCTTATTTTTATCAGCTAAGAATAACAAGCTTCGGAAATCTGAAGTAAAATTGCCTGAGGTTACACAGCTACCACGTGGAAGATGAATTTTCTCCCTCGCAAAGGCCTGTGCTCTTTCCATAGCCGGAAACTTTCAGGTACAGCATCCGTATCTAGCTTTACCACTAGCTTGGTTTGATGTCTTAGAGAAGGTCAGTCACCTTTCTGGCTCCATTTTCCTCTTCTGTAAGATGGGGTAGTTAGATTAGGTGTTCTAAAGACCCAGGCAGAGTTCCTGGCCTCTGGCTTCTGGCTGGCCAAACTTTGGCTATCCCTGGCATTTGGGATTGAACCAGCCAATGTCTCTCTCTCTGCCTTTCAATAAATAAAATAAATAGTTTGAATGTAAAAAAGAATAAAGACTCTTTTAACTATGGATTTGAAGCCTATTTTGGGATATACTTAATAGATGAAAGCATATCATTTTGGCTGGATGTTGATCTTGTCTCTTCAACTGGAAATTTATTTTTCTAAGGGGAAAAGTATTTGATTTAGGGTAAATTTTAATAATATGGTAAGTTTATTTTAATGATGCTAGTAAAAAGGTAATATTCATCATCAAAGGTAAGCTTGATAATCACCTCCTATGTGCTGGGTCCTGTTACTCCTCCAAGGTGCTTGACATGTACTGTTTTATATCATCCTACCTGCATTCCTGAGAGTGATGTATTGTTACTGTCTTAAAATTACAGATGAGTGGAAGAGTTGGAGAGGGCAAGGAATTTTCCAAAAATTGTACAGTATAAGATGTTTGACCTGAGATTGTCAGAAGGCAGAGATTAAACTCAGAAATGTTTTATTTGTTTTCAGTGAGGAAAGGAAGTATTTTGGGGGGAAATTTAGAAATTCCTCTTTCTGGCCGGCTCCGCAGCTCAATAGGCTAATCCTCCGCCTGCGGCGCCGGCACACTGAGTTCTAGTCCCAATTGGAGCGCCAGATTCTGTCCCAGTTGCCCCTCTTCCAGTCCAGCTCTCTGCTGTGGCCCAGGAGTGCAGTGGAGGATGGCCCAAGTGCTTGGGCCTTGCACCTGCATGGGAGACCAGAAGCACCTGACTCCTGGCTTTGGATTAGTGCGGTGCGCTGGCGGCAGCACGCCGGCTGCAGCGGCCATTGGAGGGTGAACTAATGGCAAAGGAAGACCTTTCTCTCTGTCTCTCTCTCTCTCTCTTCCTCTCCACTCTGCCTGTCAAAAAAAATAAAAATAAAAAAAAAATAAAAAGAAATTCCTCTTTCAAGCATGACTAAGAAAGGAAAAGTCAGAGCAGGCATCTTGCACAGCAGGTAAGACGCCACTGGAGACATCTGCATCCTAGATGGGAGTCCTAGCTCTGCTCCTGAAACAGCTACCTGCTAATTCGCACCCTGGGAGGCAGCAAATCATGGCTCAAGTGCTTGGGTTCCTGCCATCTGCATGGGAGTTCTGAATTCCTGGCTCTTTCAGTCTGGCCCACCCAGCTCTGGTTGTTGTTGGCATTTTAAGAGTGAACCAGCAGATAGAAGATTGTCTCTCTTTCTCTCTTTTTCTCTGTATCCTTTTAAATAAAAAACAAAATACATAAAAGAATTTTAAACAAGAATAAAAGGGTGAGAAACAGTGAATTTTGTAGACAAACTTGCCCTCTTTTGTTAAAGTTAAGTTTAATAGTTCAGTATAAAAATTCTTCATAATGTATTACACATTCTTCTACTGGTATTTAGTTTAGCCATTTCTTCTTGAGACAGTGTCACTTTTTGAGTGTTTAATATTTCTTTGATATATTGCTGTTCTTGGGAGGAGTGAAACTGAAAGATCTGTTTTTTTGCCTTTTTGTGAGTGCTATGCATTTAGAATGTTTCAGTTTCCTTTTAATAGTTTTATTCTCTTGTCCTGGTATTAAGGTGTCAGTTTCTTTTGTATTTTCTCTACTAAAATAAGAGCAAAGATCCTATTTGTCTTACTACCTTACCCCTAGTATCCTACACAAAATCTGGAACATAAAAGACTATCAGTATATGACTTTAAACATAAATATATATATGTATATATGTTGAATGAATGTATCCTGAGAACACAATTTAAATATAGGTAATTATGAGCTTCTGAATTATTTGTTTTCTCTCATTAGCTGTGTGAGAATATGTGCAGAATAAATTATGTTTGCTTCATTCTGCATCTTTTTCTCATGACCTGGTGACCTATTTTAAGTAGAAACTGATCATTTTGTAAATACTGAAATATTGCTTCAGTTTATGTGTGCACAGAGCCATAGCATTTTCATCTAGACCAAGAAAACATCAGCTCCAAAAAGCTAAAGGTCCCGCTGACTGCTTTCTTTCACCCACACACTTTAACTTGGACACTCAAACATTTAGAATGCCTGCTATGTACCAGGCACTGAGATATGTGTAAACCATGGCTGGAGAAGAGAAAGTGGTGAAACATGTGCTTCATGATTTACATGAGGTGTGTGAATATTTCAGCTACTACCTTTGTCTTTAGTTTTGTTTGTGTGTATGACAAGGTGACAGTCATTGTCTTTGTTGTCCCTTGTCCTGCATTTCTAGTTAAATTATTGGGCTTCTTGGAGATAAGAGTCTATTACATGTCTCATTTCTGAGAACTGGAGTGCTCACTGGACAGCCGTGGAGAATTCCTTTTTTGCCAGTTTTTGTTGTGTTTGGGTGGATATATTTGCAAATATATCAACTCTCAACTCTTCTCATTAGTGGTGGTGAACAGAATGTGAGTAGGCACTCAGTCAAACATTTACGTGTGCTTTTTTGCTTTGGAACATGGTCAGACACTGCCCCAGGCAGCCTCCTCTTTCCCTACCCCCTTCCTCACCAATTTCCTTTCTCTCCTTCCTTCCTTGCTGCCTTTCACACTCTTCTAACCCTTCAGTGGGCTCTCATTTATAACTTATTCCATGCCCACTTGGTGCACCCCAGTTCATGCTAGCTACATCAGGAGAAATGATTCTAACTCTGATTTCTAGGTTTTAAAAAGCTAACAGGCTAGTCTGAAAGACAAATACAAAAATAAAATAACTATATGAATTATGTTTCTTTCAGAATTTGTAGGAATCATGCAGCTGCCACAGAAACATTGATTGTGTACTTCATAGAATAGAGACCAACTTCGTAGATGATGGCATACAGACCATCAATAGTGGACTGCTGGGGCCCTGTCATTTCCAAGACCAATCTCAGACTCTATGTTAGGGCAGTGAGGCTCCACTTCAGGTTCACTGATGAGCTGTCTGAGTTTAGGAAAGTTCTTTAACTTTTTAGTGCTTTAGCTTTGTACCACTAACAAGTGGGTATGACTTTGTACTGCTATGAAGACAGAATAAAACTATGTTTGAGAGAGCGCTTTGAAGAGCTTTAGGTAATTATAAATGTTACCTTAATTTTGCTGGTATAAAAATATCCTGCACCACTAATCTTTATGTCTCTCTGGAGGAATCAAGATAAGACCAGGTTCTTTTCCTGGAAGACAACAAAATCAGATGCAAAGTCTTGAATTCTAGCCCTTCAAAAAGACAAAGGTTTTAAAATGATGGAGGTGATGGCATTACCTTACCTTGTGAACACTTGAAACATTTTCAAACACTTATGCAACCATAATCTTTCTCTTTTTTAAAAATTTTATTTGACAGGTAGAGTTGTAGACAGTGAGAGAGAGAGACAGAGAGAAAGGTCTTCCTTCTGTTGGTTCATCCCCCCCCCCCCCCCCAAATGGCTGCCACAGCCGGCGCTGCGCTGATCTGAAGCCAGGAGCCAGGGGCCTCTTCCTGGTCTCCCATGCGGGTGAAGGCGCCCAAGCACTTGGGCCATCCTCCACTGCCCTCCTGGGCCACAGCAGAGAGCTGGTATGGAAGAGGAGCAACCAGGACTAGAACCCGGCGCCCATATGGGATGCTGGCACCGCAGGCGGAGGATTAACCAAATGAGCCACGGTGTCAGCCCCACATCCATAATCTCATATGACATTTAGATGATAACAATTGTTACCATCTTTGCTTTATAGATACCTCCACTGAGGGACAAAAGAAAAGAGAGGTTTCTTTGTGTTAAGGGCAGAGTAGAATAGTTATAAGGATTCTAAACAGTAAGAGACTTTAAGAATAACAAAGTACAACCACACATAAGGGGAATGTGGCAGGAAGAGATTAAATAACTGATGTAGGTTTGAATAGTTTATTAGAAAGCAACAGTATACCTCAAACCCTTGATGTCCTGTTTTCTACAGCTGAAACTTGCTGGACCACATCTTCATTCTAAATTCAATTTTATTGGCTGACCGAGCTCTTTTTAACATTTACTTTTACATTCCATGCAGTACACTGTCCATTTGTACCACACAGGTTTTTCTTTCAATCAATTAAATATATAAAAACTAAATTATGATTGTGTTTGAGGAATTCACTAAAGTAATCCCATATACAGGAGGTAAGAAAACTGAATTATTTTACCATCCTTAGTTTTTTCCCTTTCCCCCATTTGCCTTCTCTGTAAAGTTGAGGATGCTGCTGAGCTGGAATATAGCTGAAGCTCTCTTTAGGGGCTGCTGCAGCCTCTGTGTATGTTAGACTTGGGCCTTGACCCCTCCTATGTTCTGAAGGACACATGGAGGGCAGCTCATCGGCAAAGCTTCAAGTGTTAACTCTGTGGTCTCAAACCAATCTCAGAAAGTTGACCCCAGGCCCTACCTCACCAGTAAATATGCCCAGCGAAACAAAATCTAATTAACTTCCTCCCATTCAGATTACCATTCTGACACTTAGGAAGATGCCAGTGTTGCTTCAGATGGCTTTTCGTCCTGTGTTCATGATCTGGGATTTTTCTGCATGGGTGGCAAATGATTAGGTCTTGTGCTATGTTCTGGGGATTTAGATAGTTCCCCTTACTCCTTTTTTTTTTTTTTTTCTAGTGCAACTAGTCACAGATTAAAGGGGACTTAAATGATTTGTTAATTATTGATAGGGGATATTATAACAATGAAAGATGATCATGACATAGCTGTTTAGCAGGGATGGCTTCATTCTGCAAGTTTGCTGCGATTACTGCTTGCAAAAGCCCTCTCCGTGAGATGGATGGTATGGCATCTTCTGATTGCTAAGCATCTGCCCTGAATGTAATACTGGAGGCTGAAGATTTTAAAGACTCACCCAGCCCCAGCATCCTGAAGTGCCGGCATCCCATATGGGTGCCGGTTCTATTCCCGGCTGCTCCTCTTCCGATCCAGCTCTCTGCTATGTCCTGGGATAGCAGTAGAAGATGGCCCAAGTCCTTGGGCTCCTGTACCCACATGGGAGACCTGGAGGAAGCTCCTGGGTCCTGGCTTCAGATTGGCACAGCTCCTGCCATTGCGGCCAACTGGGGCGTGAACCAGTGAATGGAAGACCTCTCTCTCTCTTCTTCTGCCTCTGCAACTCTGCCTTTCAAATAAATAAATGAATCTTTAAAAAAAGAAAATACTTGATCAAATATAAGTTGGCTATAGATGTTTGGATTGATTTCTGGTGTTTCTATCCTGTTCCATTGGTCTATCCGTCTGTTTCTGTACCAGTACCATGCTGTTTTGATTACAACTGCCCTGTAGTATGTCCTGAAATCTGGTATTGTGATGCCTCCAGCTTTGTTTTTGTTGTACAAGATTGCTTTAGCTATTCGAGGTCTCCTGTGTCTCCATATGAATTTCAGCATCATTTTTTCCAGGTCTGAGAAGAATGTCTTTGGTATTTTGATTGGTATTGCATTGAATCTGTAAATTGCTTTTGGGAGAATGGACATTTTGATGATGCTGATTCTTCCAATCCATGAGCATGGAAGATTTTTCCATTTTTTGGTATCCTCTTCTATTTCTTTCTTTAAGCTTTTGTAATTTTCATCGTAGAGATCCTTAACGTCCTTGGTTAAGTTTATCCCAAGGTATTGGATTGTTTTTGTAGCTATTGTGAATGGGATTGATCTTAGAAGTTCTTCTTCAGCCATGGCATTGCCTGTGTATACAAAGGCTGTTGATTTTTCTGCATTGATTTTATATCCTGCTACTTTTCCAAACTCTTCTATGAGTTCCAATAGTCTCTTAGTAGAGTTCTTTGGATCCCCTAAATAAAGAATCATATCATTTTCAAAGAGGGATAGGTTGAGTTCTTCCTTCCCAATTTGTATCCCTTTAATTTCTTTTTCTTGCCTAATAGCTCTGGCTAGAACTTCCAGAACTATATTGAATAGCAGTGGTGAGAGTGGGCATCCCTGTCTGGTACCAGATCTCAGTGGAAATGCTTACAACTTTTCCCCATTCAGTAGGATGTTGGCCGTGGGTTTTTCATAAATTGCTTTGATTGTATTGAGGAATGTTCCTTCCATACCCAGTTCGCTTAGACTCAGCTCCAGCCATTGTGGCCATCTAGGGAGTGAACCAGCAGCTAGCTTTGGCAACTCATGACTAGAGCCTAGGGAGATTACTGACGCCATAAACAAGAGTGTCAAATTGTTAAGTCAACAACAGGAGTCACTGTGAACTTACTTCTCATGTGGGATCTGTCCTTAGTGTGTTGTCCAATGTGAAGTAATGCTATAACTAGTACTGAAACAGTATTTTACACTTTGTGTTTCTGTGTGGGTGCAAACTGATGAAACCTTTACTTAATATATACTGAATGGATCTTCTGTATATAAAGATAATTGAAAATGAATCTTGATGTGAATAGAATGGGAGAGGGAGCGGGAGAGGGAAAGGGTGTGAGTGGGAGGGGAGTTATGGGGGGAAAGCTATTGTAATCCATTAACTGTACTTTGAAAATATATATTTACTAAATAAAAAATAAAGAAAATCTAAAGCAAAAAAAAGAAAATACTATTTTTTTAGCCATTCAATTGGCAAATACTTAGATTGCAATAAAATACATACATTGCTGGTGAAGATATAGAAAGATGAACAATCCCATACAAGAGAAGTAGAAGTGTAGTAGAACTACTCAGAAATTGTCTGGCAATATGTATCACAGCCTTAAGAACTCTTATAATCTTCAAGGTATTAATTGTGTTTTAAATAAATAGTATTTTTATAAAATACTATTTACATTCAATACAATTTACATTCAAAGAACTTCATTGTAGTTCTACTTTTCTATTTTAAAATAAAGGGAATTAGAAAAATCTGCATTTAGTAAAAAGTGGTTGAATAGGCTAGGTTATTATTCTCACACTGAAATAAGATTTTAGTAGTGTTGTTCAGCAATAGTGCCTCTGTATCGTGAATTTACTATATGTCAGATGCCATGCTAGCAACATTGACTGCAAATCTTATTTTTAGCCATACTGCAGATTGATCCCTCACTGGATTTTCCTATTGTTATGGTAGAAATGTTCAATTTAAAAAATCTATTTACTTATTTATTTGAGAGGTATGTAGGTTGGTAGGGAGGTTGGTAGATAAAGTTAGCTTCTGCTGGTTCATCCTCCAAATACCTGCAAAGTCTAGGGATAGTCAGGTGTAACATCAAAGCTGGGAGTCCAAAAACTCAATCCAGATCTCCCATGTCAGAAAGTGGAACCCAATTACTTGAATCATCACTGCCTCCCATTAATGTGAAGCTGAAATTAGTAACTGGAGCTAAGAAGTGAACTCAGGTATCCTAATCAGGAAACTGGAGTGTTTAAAAGGTGGAGGCTAGAGGATGCTGAAATCATTTGGAAAATGTCAGAAAATTCCCTCATGATGGGGTAGTGGTGAGGGCTCTTCAACCATGGGGTATGAAACTCAATAGACCACACAGAGGAACTTGGCTGTTATCCGTAAGGCGACTAGAAGCCATTGAAAGCTTAAGTAGGCAAGAATTATGATCAAGCTTACCTCTTAGAATGACCATGTGTTTATCAGTCAGCAGTGTGGCTGAGATGGGTTCAATCAGCATCTAAACCTCTGACTTTATGAGCATGGTTCAGCTACACTCTTCCTCTAGTGAAAACCAAATGACCTTCAAATGGAAACCCTTGCTACAGGGGGTTAATAAAACTTCTTGAGACCAGGAAAGCCAAACCACAATTTAAAACCATCACAACTGGCAGCTGCCATGAGTAACTTGTGAGTGAGGGTGTCTGCTGCTCTGCCCTTATTGGCAGTATATTGCTTTGCCTTCTCCTCATAAACCTTCCAGTTTATTTTGTGGGAGGGTGCAGTGCCTGACAGCTTATCCAGAAGGAAAATAGAGCAGTAGAGGTCTTAAATCTTCATCAGGTTTCAGAAGCTTCCAAACCAACTCAAAAACCTCTCGGAAGGGGAATGAGAAAATTTGGTTCCTTACACAGGCCAGGCTGGATACTTCCTCTCTCCTTCCTGCTCCTCCTTCCCTCTTCCATGACATCCTCCTCCCTTCTCACGTCTCATCCTTGATTTCCATTTCCAAACCAAAATTCTCATCCTGCCAAAGCCTCACACTGAAGTTCCCCAGGACAAGCCTGCCCTTTCCAGATTCGCCCTCCTTTCAAAATTACTTCCTTATGTTTGCAGTTACAGCTATTAAACTCCTCTTGGGGCTCAGTTCAAATATGTGTTAAGTGAAGAGCAATTTAATTAAGTTGTATCCCACTAATGTGTAAATAACATGTAAACCCCAATCCCTATCTTCCAATCATCCCAGGTATGTTAGCAATGCAATGATAAGTCTCCTGTTACTGAATATAGTCATGTGGTAATCACAGTATCTTCCAAGTGAAGGTCGGATCTCTGAATTCCTTACAACATGCTTCCTTTGCATGCATCCTACGTCTGGCCTAGGCAGTTTGGCTCCTTGTGTACTCCAATTTCTGTTTCTCAGGTTGGGTAACATTCACCTTCTACTTACCAGCATTATCTATGTTATCTCCTCCACTGAACCTGGGGATCCTGGCCTGATTCCCTACAAATTTGAACATGTCTCTCTGTTTTGCTCTGTGGGTTCCCATTCAGTTTCAGAATGAGGAAGCAACAGGAAAGGTAGTGTAGTCATGAGGAGAAAACGGGAGAGGAATGTGTCAGTGAACATGAATTATTTGCATTGAAAAAGAAAAATGCTTAAAATGTTTAGCAATTATCAGCAATGCTACTACATAGGAAGAATTTGAGGGGGCCAATTGAACAATGTAACAAAATATCCAGCAGGTTTACAGCTTGGTGCTAAGCTTGGACTAGGAGTTAGGGACTGTTCAATTTCTTTTTTTCTTTCTTTTTTTTTTTTTTAAGATTTATTTATTTATTTGAAAGGCAGAGTTACAGAGAGGCAAAGGAAGAGAGGAAGAGTGAGAGAGAGGTGAGAGAACTGTGCCAATCTGAAATCAGGAGCCAGGAGCTTTTTCCAAGTCTTCCACGTGGATGCAGGGGCCCAAGCACTTGGCCATCTTCTACTGATTTCCCGGGCTATAGCAGAGAGCTGGATCACAAGTGGAGTAGCCAGGGGCACCCATATGGGATGCTGGCACTGCAGGCGGTGGCCTTACCTGCTGTACCATGGCGCCGGCCCCAGGGACTGTTCAATTTTAATCTTGTGTGAAGTACACAACAATCCTGTGTGTAAGTGCCCTCTGTAAACGGAGGAGGTTGGACCAAGCAGCTTCAGTGCTTCTTAGATTTAATCAGTACTCATTAAGTATTGGATGTCATATGGAGACTTTGGACCTACGTGTTCTAGTACTGCTTTATATTGGTGTTCTGCAGACCACTTATTTCTCTGCTGTAGTGTAGAAGAAAGGCCATTCCCACAGAGGTGTAGGGTAGAAAGAACACAGAACTTGGAACCAAAAGACTAGGGTTCTAGTCTTGGTTGTCTTACCTAGAATATCTTATCTTTGGCTTAGTAATGTAACCAAGTTGGGTCTCAGTTCTAGGGTTAGTAATTTCTGCCTTGCTTTCATTACTGTAATGGAAGCTCACAGTTACAAAATTGCTGATTCTTATTACTATTTTCAAAAAAGGTTCTGGTTCTAAAAGTCGTGAGTAACTAGACTCTGTTATTGGTGGCTGCCTAGGAAGGGAAGGGCAGACAGACAATGAGGACACAGTTCTCTGGTCTTGGGTTCAATAAGACTTAGTGCCCCAAATAATTGCAACTGGCTTTCTTTTATGTAAGTTGCATAGTGGAAAATCATGCATTATATTCCTGAAAATAAAGAGCTCTAATGATTACACAATGGCTTAAATATGTGATAGCATATCATAATGACATTTATGCTTTATGAGATCAATTATTTAAATATTTTTTCCTTAAATCTCTAAGGTAAATGCTAAGGCAAAACAAAAAGAAAAAGATCTTGTGGGCCAAAGGAGATAACACTTTCAAAAGCAAGCACAGAGCCTGCACTATTAGCTGTGTCAACAGGAAAAGACTAGAAACGAGGTTAATGGTTTTTTTCCTAATTCCAACAGTTGCAGGCATGGATGATCTTTGATCTTTTGGAATTTTATCTATCTGAAAACATTGTTTTAGACTACAGGGGTTTTAGTTTTGTCCGTGATAGGAACACATGATTGACAAGCTTACATTTCTCATCATAGACAAGGTGCTGATTTCAAGCAAGAATGAAAGGAGCCTTGGCCTCAGTTCCCTTTGAGGGCAAGACTCCAAGAGAGGTCAAGTTTGCTTTGCATGGTTAGGAATTGGTTTCCGGATCTTGTGCTTCCTTCATGCTTCACCTTACAAAGACATTAGACGTCATTTTGATGTCATAAAAGCCACTGAGGTTAGGACTCCTATTACTCTCATCCATACTGTTTGCTCTTTCTCTATTTACTCATCTTGACAGAAAAATCATTCATGGTCTCCTACAGCTATTTTTCCATCTGCCTGTGTCTAATTTACTGAAAGCAATTATGAGCTGTTTGGGCTCTGTATGGTACCGCTTTCTCCCTAATATTCTGGGTTTCTAAGCCAAAGGATAAACTGTTGCTGGGTTTCCATTTTCCTATTGTCTTGATACCTTCAATATAGTTCAATATGTGGCTCAGAGCAGGCACTTTATGAAGTCATATTATAGAACTAAATAATTATTTCTTCCATTTAAATGCAACTATCTGCAAGATTATGGCTCAGTGCTGATTTAATGAGCAATTCATAGGGTATCTCTTTGATTTGAGAAGTGCAAAGATATCGGGGATACTTTTAGGTTCTTTCTTCCTCTAGCAGTAGCCTCCTCTTAAGATCCAACTATATTACTCTATTTCCTTCAAGACCCCAAGAAGAACAGAGGAAGGAACGAATAGGAAAGTTAGCTTGTTAGTGTAGGGAATATTGGCTGTGTGGGGTAGGCACTCATTCACTTCAAAGCACATTAAACCCCATAGCTGTGCAAGTGGTGCTTGGATGACATTTAGAAACAATCTTTTGATGTTCTTGTTTCACAGATGAGGATACTAAGTCCAAGGAACTTAGAATATAAGCAAGTTTGAGGAAATTGTTTTGGAGGAATATGCTCACCCAGCTTAACAAACACAGTTGTCCACAGTGTGTGAGTGAAGTGCTCAGAGTCAAGTAATGATAGCAGAAACTCAAAAAACAATGTATCGGAGCCAGTGCTGTAGCACAGTGGGTAAAGCCACTTCCTGCAGCTCCAGTAACCCATATGGGTGCCAGTTCATGTCCCAGCTGCTCCATATCCTGTCCAACTCTCTGCTATGGCATGAGAAAGCAATGGAGGATGGCTCAAGTGCTTGGGCCCCTGCACCTGAGTGGGAGACCCAGAAGGGGCTCCTGGCTCCTGGCTCCTGGCTTTGGATCTGCCCAGGTGTGGCTGTTGCGGCCATCTGGGGGGGTGAACCAGCAGATGGAAAACCTCTCTCTCTCTCTCTCTCTGCCTCTGCCTCTCTGTAACTCTGCCTTTCAAATAAATAGATCATAAAAAATGTATCATTAGGGTAGATACCACTGTCCTCCAAAACTCCTTTCCATCACATGGGTATGTTTCTAGGAAGTGGATGCTCAACTGGGAACAGTTTTGTAGCACTGTTTCCATTTAACATGGTCCCTGATACTGGGTATGCACCATAGAATGTGGGTAAAAGTGTTATACACTGACACTAGGATTCATCCATGAGAGTCTCTCACACTCTTCCCCATGATCTCTTTCCTCCATAGTCTTACTTCATCAAAGGTACCCATAATTCATTAATTGGGAACAAACTAAAGAAAAGGGATCTAAACTTAGCTAAAATTTATATATCAGATCAAATATCCCAGGGGACAGTATGGACCAACCTATATTCACATTGCTCAGAAAACAAAAACAGAAACATTTTTTTCATTTATCATCTTAGAAAAAATCCTGTTTGATCATATTCATAATATTCTTTGTTGCTGAAGCTGAATCATGCAATGCTGATTACAGTGTGAAAAGGCACAACCCAATTAAGTGTAGGAATTATTTATCAAAATTATTTACACACTCATTTAATCTTTGACTTAGTAAATTCACATCTGAAATTTATTCTATGGATATACCTGTACATGTTTGAAGTGAAATGTGGACAAAATTTTCCATGTTAGCCTTATTTGCTATATTAACATATGAGAAATATCCTAGCCATCCATCAACAGAGAGATGACTGAGTAAGCCATGGTACATCCACACAATGAATACTACACAGGTACTTATGGATATGAAAGGGTCCCTAGGTTCAGGACAGTAAATGTAATATGCCATCATTTGTTTCCAAAGGAGTAAAGGATAAAATATACTTTAATGTATTTTCTTATCTGCATAAAGAAAACTTGCATGAGGGCCTGGTATTTTAGGGTAGTGCATTAAGCTACCACTTGTGATTCTGGCATCCACTCTCAGAATGCTGGATTTAGTTCCAACTCTTCTACTTCCAGTCCAGCTTACAGTTAATGTATCTGGGAAGGTGATGGATGATGGCATAGTACTTGGACCCTGGATACCCACATGGGAAACCCAGATGGAGTGCATGGCTCCTAGCTTCAGCCCATTCCACCCCAAACTTGCATCCATTTGAGGAGTGAACCAGTGGATAGAAGACTTCTCTATCCTGTCCTCCATTTCTTAGGCTCTTCCTTTCAACCTACTAAATAAGTAAAATATTTAAAAAGAAAAGAAAACTTGCATGTGAGGGAAGTTGAGAAAGGAGAAGGCAAGGAGGGTAGTGAGAGGAATATTTCTTGATCTGTACCTTATTGTGTTGTTGTTTTCATCCAAGTAATGAATCACATATTTAAATACAATTAAATGAAAATTAAATGAAAGCAAATAAATTATAAAGGCTATCCCTGTGGCTTATACCCCAAAAGGCACAGAAGCAGGGAATACTATGTAATTGATGTTGAAGAGATGTTATTAAAGAAAAGACAAGCTTATCTTTGGAGTGATGTGAAATTACAGCTATGCTGCTGAAACCTCAACTGGGTCAGTATACTGCCTTCATTGACTTGTTTTTTCAACTCTAATCACTTACTTGATTGAATGAAGCTCTTCTACTTTCTTTAGATCATTGGTGTCTTTCAAGAAATGATGAGTTTTGCTCCCATGAGCTTATTTGTTTGAACTTCCTTCCCTTTGTAGTTCCTGTTTATTAAGAGTCTCATATGTGCCAGATGCTGTGTTAGCTTGAGATCACAAACAATAAGATACATCCTGTCTTCTAGAAGACACTAGTTAGAGGGGAGAGAGAAAGATAAATACCCTAGCTTGTATTGTGTTCCTCCAAAATTCGCATGTTCAAGTCCTAATCCTAATTACTAAGAATCCAACTATGTTTGGAGATGTGGTCTTTAAAGAGGTATTTAAATGAGGTCATTGACGTGAGTCCTAATGCAGTATGACTGGTGTTCTTATAAAAAGGGGAAATCAGGGCCCATGCATACAATGAAAGATGGACAATGTGAAGACACAGGGAGAAAACATCATTTGCAAGCCAAGAGAGGGGCCTTGGAGTATATACAACCCTGCTAACACCTTGACCTTGGACTTCTGGCTTCAAGAACTGTGACAAAATAAACTTCTGATGTTAAAGCCACACAGTATCGTACTTCATTGGGACAGTCCTGTTGTGCTAATTCATGTGAATAATGCCACTTAGTTAAAACTGTGACTTGGGAGTTAGCCCTGAACAGTACTGGACCATAGAGAAGATGCCACTTTTTTAACAGTTTGGATCAGGCACAGAAGTGGCACCAGAGCACAATCTATGTGGTTACTGCCTTATCCACTGTATTTCATGGGTGAGGAAACTGAGGCCCCCAAAATTTATGTAAATCGTCCAAGCTTACAGAACTAGAAAATGACAAGGCCTGTGTTCAAGCCAAAGTGATTTTATACCATTCAGTGCTTTTATGACTATATTCTACTGCCTTCAATAAAAGTTTTTAAGGGAAGTGATGAGTGGATAAAGGAGAGCACATATGGCATTGAGATAAATTCATTCATGTGGCTTGAACTTAAACTGCAAGATTGGGTAGCAGCAGATAGGTAGAGTAGTTCCTATGGACCTCATGGTTGATGTTAGTTCTGGATGTTATCTGGAAATCAAAAGTGCCCCATTTTTGCATTTTAAGGTGTGAATTTAAGTCACTGTGCTCAAAGCATAAATGTCAAGTTCAGTGAATTTTCACAAAGTGACACACACTCATGTAATCCGCACCTAGATTAAAAAACACTTGCAGATCCTTAGAAATTTCCTCCTATTCCTTCATGACTACTATAATGAATTCTGAGAGCACAGGCTAGTTCCTCATTCTGGTGTTATACTCAGGAGGAATCCTATAGAGTATAATCTTATGTGTGGCTTCTTCCCTCACGTCTATACTTTGGCATACATCTTGTTGTATATGATTACAAGGAGTTTATTCCCTTTGCTACATAATATTTCAGTGTGTATCAGCCTCTATTTATTTACCATTTCTGTTGTTGACTGACATATGTTTTCCAGTTTGAGGCTATTAGGAAAAATGCTACTAAGAGAATTCTTTTTTTAATTTTAGTTTTAAAAATTTTTCAGGTTTACTTTTTAATTAGTTTTAACAGGTTCAATGTGATTTTTAGATACAATTCTAAAAACAAAATGACATTCCCTTCCTTCTTCCCACCCTACGTCCCTCCCCCTTTCCTTCCAACCCTCTTTCCTTCTCTCCTTCCGCCTTCTTTCTGTATTTTTTAAAGTTTTTGAGGTAACATATTTTAAGGTTACATTACAGTAAAAAGGCTTAATACTTCTCCAAATAAGAAATTTAACAAGTAAAAAGCAAAAAGACCCTAGTTTTCCAAAATGGATCAAGGATCTAAACCTATGCTCTGATACTATCAAATTATTAGAGAAGGACACTGGAGAAACTAAAGACTTTTTGTAAAAGACCCCAGAAGCACAGTTAATCAAAGAAAAAATAGACAAATGGGGTTATATCGAACTGAGAAGCTTCTGCACTGCAAATAAACACTCAACAAGTAATTGAAGAAGTAACTGACAGAATGGGAGAAAATATTTGCAAACTATGCAGTTGATGAGGGATTAATATCCATAGACTGTAAAGAGCTCAAAAAACTGAAAAAACAACAAAACGAACAATCCAGTTAAGAAACGGGCAAAGTACTTAGCAGGCATTTTTCAAAAGAGGGAATTCTAATGGGCACCAAACACATGAAAAAATGCTCAGATTCACTAGCCATGAGGTAAATTCAAATCAAAACCAAATGTTGTTTCACCTCATTCCAGTTAGAATGGGTCTCATACAGAAATCAACAAACAGTAAATGCTAACAAGGATGTGGAGAAAAAGGTACCTAATCCACTGTTGGTGTGAATGTAAACTAGTGCCATCATTGTGGAAGACAGTATGGAAATACCTTAGAAATCTGAAAATAGGTCTACCAGATGACTCAGCCGTACCACTCTAGGGAATTTACCCAAAGGAAAAGAAATTGGCATATGAAAGAGTTATCTATATCCCTATGTTTATTATAGCTCAGTTCACACTAGCGAAGATATGGAATCAACCCAGATGTCCATCAACCAATGACTGGATAAAGAAAATGTGGTACACACACACACACACACCCTCTATGGAATACTATTCAGCTGTAAAAAAGAATGAAATCCCATCTTTTGCAACAAAATGGATAAAATTAGAAACCATCATGCTGGCTGGTGCTGCAGCTCACTAGGCTAATCCTCCGCCTGTGGTACCGGAACCCCGGGTTCTAGTCCCTGTCGGGGTGCTGGATTCTGTCTTGGTTGCTCCTCTTCAAGTCCAGCTCTCTGCTGTGGCCTGGGAAGGCAGTGGAGCCTGCACCTGCATGGGATATCAGGAGGAAGCACCTGGCTCCTGGCTTTGGATAGGGGTAGCACGCCAGTCGTGGCAGCCATTTGGGAGCGGTAAATCAACAGAAAAGGAAGACCTTTTCTCTCTCTCTCTCTCTCTCTCTCTCTCTCTCACTGTCTAACTCTGCCTGTCAAAACAAAAAAATAAGAAACCATTATGCTTAGTGAAATGAGCGAGTTCCCAAAAAGACAAATATCATATGGTTTCTGTGATCTGTGGTCACTAATAGAGTACCCCGAAATGTAATGTGTGTGAGGAAAATTGACATTTTGCATTTCAATGATTGTTTACAGCCCTTGTCTCTATTGTTGTGGAACAGTAGCTTTTTTGTTGTTACTGTTGTTGTTTGTTTTTCTTCTTAGTATTTGTTGAATTCTTTACTTAGTGGGGGATTAAGGTTGTGATTATAAAATAAACTGAAAGTATGTCATTGTAAAAATTAAAGGAAAGTGTAAGGAAGGAAGGAAGGTGGGAGGGTGAGATTTGTGTAGGAGGGACCATGGTGGGGGGGAATATCACTATGTTCCTAAATCTGTATATATCAAATACATGAAATTTGTTCACCCTTTATATAATGAAAAATTATCATCAAAAAGACCCTGATTAGGGGGAATGCAGACAATGGCTATAAACAATAATTGAGTGGAAAGATGATCATTTCATCCATATACAGTAAATTTTGCAGTAATCACAATCATTAAACCTATAGTAGTATAACATTCTTAACCATTTGTTTGACAAAGGTATAAAACAAAGTTTTTTTTTTTTTTTTTTTGACAGGCAGTGGACAGTGAGAGAGAGAGACAGAGAGACAGGTCTTCCTTTGCCGTTGGTTCACCCTGCAATGGCTGCCATGGCCGGTGCGCTGCGGCAGGTGCACCGCGCTGATCCAAGGGCAGGAGCCAAGTACTTCTCCTGGTCTCCCTTGGGGTGCAGGGCCCAAGCACTTGGGCCATCCTCCACTGCACTCCTTGGCCACAGCAGAGAGCTGGCCTGGAAGAGGGGCAACCAGGACAGAATCCGGCGCCCTGACCGGGACTAGAACCCAGTGTGCCGGCGCCGCAAGGCAGAGGATTAGCCTAGTGAGCTGCAGCGCTGGCCTAAAACAAAGTTTTAAAGAACTATTTTTGCAGCAATACTGCTATACACAGACTTTTTTTTTTGCTTTTTTTTCCTTTTAAAAAAATTTAGCTCTCATATATAAGGGAGAACACGTGGTAGCTGTCCTTCTGAGTCCAGCTTATTTCACTCAACATGATGTTCTCCAGTTGTGTGTCCATTTTGCTGCAAAAGGTAGGATTTCATTCTTTTTTTTAATTTATGAATCCCAAGAGAATTTTTATAAATATAGTAAACATATGCATCTCTGAGTTATTGTACATACATATATTAAGCTCCAGTACATAGTGCCAGATAGCACATATACTTCATTGCCAAATATTGAAAGCATATCATGTTAATGGAATTTCTATTTATTGGCAACAGATAGACAAAATTTCAAAAATGTTACCATACTCCATAGCTTCTTTTAAAAAATTTATTTATATATTTATTTGAAAGGCAAAATTACAGGGAGAGACAGAAAGAGAGAAAGAGGGATCTTTCATCCACTGATTTACTCCTTAAATGGCCACAACAGCTGGTACTGGGCTAGACTGAAGCGTGAAGCCAAGAATGCCATCCAGGTCTCCCATGGGAATGGCAGGGACGCAAGTACTTGAGCCATCATCTGCTGTCTTCTCAGGCACATTAGCAGGGAGCTGGATTGAAAGCAGAGTAGCTGGGACTTGATTCAGCACTCTGATAGGGGACACAGGCTTCGGAAGAGGCAGCTTAATCTGCTGCACAATGAAGAGCATGCCTCCCATAGCTTTTTTTTTTTTTTTTTTTTTTTTTTGACAGGCAGAGTGGACAGTGAGAGAGAGAGACAGAGAGAAAGGTCTTCCTTTGCCGTTGGTTCACCCTCCAATGGCCGCTGCGGCCGGCGCGCTGTGGCTGGTGCACCACGCTGATCTGAAGGCAGGATCCAGGTACTTATCCTGGTCTCCTTTGGAGTGCAGGGCCCAAGCACTTGGGCCATCCTCCACTGCACTCCTGGGCCACAGCAGAGAGCTGGCCTGGAAGAGGGGCTACTGGGACAGAATCCGGCACCCCAACCGGGACTAGAACCCGGAGTGCTGGCGCCACAGGTGGAGGATTAGCCTATTGAGCCGCGGCGCTGGCTTCCCATAACTTCTTCTTCTTTTTTTTTTTTTTTTTTTGACAGGCAGAGTGGACAGAGAGAGGGAGACAGACAGAGAGAAAGGTCTTCCTTTTGCCGTTGGTTCACCCTCCAATGGCCACTGCGGCCAGCGCATTGCGCTGATCCAAAACCAGGAGCCAGGCACTTCTGGTCTCCCATGCGGGTGCAGGGCCCAAGCACTTGGGCCATCCTCCACTGCGCTCCCGGGCCATAGCAGAGAGCTGGCCTGGAAGAGGGGCAACCGGGACAGAATCTGGCGCCCCGACCAGGAATAGAACCCGGTGTGCCGGCGACGCAGGTGGAGGATTAGCCTATTGAGCCGCAGCGCCGGCTTCCCATAACTTCTTAAAGCATTAGGTAAGGATTAATTGGATGAAAGAGTTGCATTAGTCCCAAAGTGGGAATTAGAAAACATCATCAAGAATAATTAATAGAGCAATACACAAAGTCATATATTAGTAGATTCAATATTGTAAAGAGGTCAGTCCTCAAATTCACAGTTTCAGTGCAATGCCAGACAGAATCCTAGTAAGGTTTATTTTTTTGTGGAATTTTTTTTAACTTTTATTTAGTAAATATAAATTTCCAAAGTACAGTTTATGAATTAGAATGTCTTCCGCCCCATAACTATCCTTCCACTCTTACCCCTCCCATCTCCCGCTCCCTCTCCCATTCCATTCACATAAAGATTCATTTTCAATTATCTTTATATACAGAAGATCGATTTAGTATATATTAAGTAAAGATTTCATCATTCAGTACTAGTTATAGCATTACTTCACATTGGACAACACATTAAGGACAGATCCCACATGAGGAGTAAGTACACAGTGATTCCTGTTGTTGACTTAAAAATTTGACGCTCTTGTTTATGGCGTCAGTAATCTCCCTAGGCTCTAGTCATGAGTTGCCAAGGCTATGGAAGCCTTTTGAGTTCGCTGACTTCGATCTTATTCCGACAGGGTCTTAGTCAAAGTGGAAGTTCTCTCCTCCCTTCAGAGAAAAGTACCTCCTTCTTTGATGGTCCCATTCTTTCCACTGGGATCTCACTTGCAGAGATCTTTCATTTAGTTCTTCTTTTTTTTTTTTTTTCCCAGAGTGTCTTGGCTTTCCATGCCTAAAATACTCTCATGGGCTCTTCAGCCAGATCCGAATGCCTTAAGGGCTGATTCTGAGGCCAGAGTGCTATTTAGGACATCTGCCATTCTGTGAGTCTGCTGTGTATCCCGCTTCCCATGTTGGATCATTCTCTCCCTTTTTGATTCTATCAGTTAGTATTAGCAGACACTAGTCTTGTTTGTGTGATCCCTTTGACTCAGACCTAACAGTGTGATCAATTGTGAACTGAAATTGATCACTT
The DNA here is from genome assembly GCF_964237555.1 of Oryctolagus cuniculus. Taxonomy (NCBI): domain Eukaryota; kingdom Metazoa; phylum Chordata; class Mammalia; order Lagomorpha; family Leporidae; genus Oryctolagus; species Oryctolagus cuniculus. The sequence goes on along the minus strand of NC_091441.1, from coordinate 35,102,796 downwards.
GGACTAGTGAGATGGCATTAGTACATGCCACCTTGATGGGATTGTATTGGAATCCCCTGGCAGTTTCTAACTCCACCATTTGGGGCAAGTCCGATTGAGCATGTCCAGATTGTACATCTCCTCCCTCTCTTATTCCTACTCTTATATTTAACAGGAATCACGTTTCAGTTAAAATTTAAACACCTAAGAATAATTGTGTGGTAATCACAGAGCTCAACCAATAGTACTAGAACAAAAAAAAATACTAAAATGGATACAGTATTACATTGTACATCAAAAGTCAGGACAAGAGCTGATCAAGTCACTGTTTCTCATAGTGTCCATTTCACTTCAACAGGTTTCCTCTTTGGTTCTCAGTTAGTTGTCACTGATCAGGGAGAACATATGGTATTTGTCCCTTTGGGACTGGTTTAATTCACTTTTAATACAGTTTTCCAGATTCCTCCATCTTGTTGCAAATGACCGGGTTTCGTTGTTATTGACTGTGGTATAGTATTCTATAGAGTACATGTCCCAGAATTTCTTTATCCAGTCTACTGGTGATGGGCATTTGGGTTGGTTCCAGGTCTTAGCTATTGTGAATTGAGCTGCAATAAACATTAAGGTGCAGACAGCTTGTTTGTTTGCCAATTTCATTTCCTTTGGGTAAATTCCAAGTAGTGAGATGGCTGGGTTGAATGGTAGGGTTATATTCAGGTGTCTGAGGACTCTCCAGACTGACTTCCATGGTGGCTTAACCAGTTTGCATTCCCACCAACAGTGGGTTAGTGTCCCTTTTTCCCCACATCCTGTCCAGCATCTATTGTTGGTGGATTTTTGAATGTAAGCCATTCTAACCGGGGTGAGGTGAAACCTCATTGTGGTTTTGATTTGCATTTACCTGATTGCTAGTGATCTTGAACATTTTTTCATGTGTCTGTTGGCCATTTGGATTTCCTCTTTTGAAAAATGTCTATTGAGGTCCTTGGCCCATGTCTTAAGTGGGTTGTTTGTTTTGATGTTGTGGAGTTTCTTGATTTCTTTGTAGATTCTAATGACATTCTTTATCTGTTGCATAGTTTGCGAATATATTTTCCCATTCTGTCGGTTGCCTCTTCACTTTCCTGACTGTATCTTTTGAAGTACAGAAACTTCTCAATTTGATGCAATCCCAAATGTTAATTTTGGCTTTGACTGCCTGTGCTTCTGGGGTGTTTTCCAAGAAGTCATTGCCGGTACCTATATCTTGCAGGGTTTTTCCAATGCTCTCTAATAATTTGATGGTGTCAGGTTGTAGATTTAGGTCTTTAATCCATGTTGAGTGAATTTTTATGTAAGGTCTTGCTACATGATTCTGCATGTGGAAATCCAGTTTTCCCAGCACCATTTATTGAATAGACTGTCCTTACTCCAGGTATTGGTTTTAGATCCTTGATCAAATATAAGTTGGCTGTAGATGTTTGGATTGATTTCTGGTGTTTCTATTCTGTTCCATTGGTCTATCCATCTGTTTCTGTACCAGTACCATGCTTTTTTGATAACAACTGCCCTGTAGTATGTCCTGAAATCTGGTATTGTGATGCCTCCGGCTTTGTTTTTGTTGTACAAGATTGCTTTAGCTATTCGAGGTCTCCTGTGTCTCTATATGAATTTCAGCATCATTTTTTCCAGATCTGAGAAGGTCTTCAGTATCTTGATTGGTATTGCAATGAATGTATAAATTGCTTTTGGGAGAATGGACATTTTGATGGTATTGATTCTTCCAATCCATGAGCATGGAAGATTTTTCCATTTTTTGGTATCCTCTTCTATTTCTTTCTTTAAGGTTTTGTAATTTTCATCGTAGAGATCTTTAATGTCCTTGGTTAAGTAAAATTGCGAATGGTAAAGGCACCATTTCTAATGACATCATCTTTTTTTTTTTTTTGACAGGCAGAGTGGACAGTGAGAGAGAGAGAGACAGAGAGAAAGGTCCTCCTTTGCCGTTGGTTCACCCTCCAATGCCCGGCGCAGCTGGAACGCTGCGGCGGGTGCACCACGCTGATCCCAAGGCAGGAGCCAGGTGCTTCTCCTGGTCTCCCATGCGGGTGCAGGGCCCAAGTACTTGGGCCATCCTCCACTGCACTCCCGGGTCATAGCAGAGAGCTGGCCTGGAAGAGGGGCAACCGGGACAGAATCCGGTACCCCGACCGGGACCTGAAGCTGGTGTGCCGGTGCCGCAAGGCAGAGGATTAGCCTGTTGAGTTGTGGCACCGGCCGACATCATCTTTCTTAAACTCTTTCTGTTTTACAGTGATCAACAGTAACTCAGCATCTTCTGATTTCAGAGGTTTAGGATTTCTTTTGGCTCTCTATTTACATAGGTATTTTGTTTTTGGATCACAATCTCATCTTTTTTTTTTTTTTTTTTAAATTGAAGAAACTGAAGTGCCAGTAAGAAAAAGAAATAAACTCTATTTCTTGAAAATGGCAAATTTCTTGTTAAAATTTTGATACCCCGCCATCCAGCAAAGTTTTATGCATTCCAGTTACAAAGACTCAATTTCGTTGTCAGATGCCCATGCAGTTGCCTTTTCTTTTCTTTTGCTGGAATATTTGAAAGATGCTATTGCCTATATTTCATAAATATCTTTCCTAATAATACAACCTTTAATTTCACCAGAAATGATGAGACTTCTAGACTTCTCATCTTCTTGAATCAGCAAACCATTTTTAGGGCTGAAAAAAAAATCAGAGGAAATAAGAATCAAGGTAGCTCTATATGGGGGAGCACAGAAAAGAAAACGTGAGAAAAAAACATTATATGCATTGACCTCTTACAGTTTGAGGGACAGAGAAATTCTAGAATTTAATTGTTGAAGGTGAACTTGATAATCATTTACAATGTTTAAGTTTTATATTTGTAATTAAAACCTATAATATTTATAAAACCAAAAGTTTTTAAAACTTCCTGGTGCAGAGGTGCCAAAATTTCTTTGTATGCTCTTATTTGGCATTTTGCCAATGTTTTATACTAACAAGGGCACTTGATTCAAAGAACTGGAAATGTAATAAACCCTCATGCTTTTACCCAAATTAGGAATTATCCACTGATGTCAAGGGGAAACATTGTTGTCTTTCTCTGTTTAATTCCAAATATCTTTTTGGTGACAAGATATAAAATTAACACACAAAAATCAATAGCCTTTGTATATACAGACAATGCCACGACTGAAAAAGAGCTTCTAAGATCAATCCGATTCACAATAGCTACAAAAAATACATTGGAATAAATTTAAGCGAGAATGTCAAAGAGCTCTATGATGAAAATTATAGAACATTAAATAAAGAGACAGAAACAGTGACTTGATCAGCTCTTGTCCTGACGGTTGATGTACAATGTAATACTTTATCCATTTAGTATTTTTTTTGTTTGTTCTAGTACCATTGGTTGAACTCTGTAACTAACACACAATTATTCTTAGGTGTTTAAATTTTAACTGAAAAGTGATCCCTGTCAGGAATTTGGAAAACATTATGTTGAGTGAAATAAACCAATCCCAAAGGGACAAATACCACTTGTTCTCCTTGATAGGTGACAACTAACTGAGCACCAAAAAGGAAACCTGTTAAAGTGAAATGAACACTATGAGAAACAGTGACTTGATCAGCCCTCACCCTGACTGTTGATGAGCACCTTAATATGTTATCCCTCTTAGTATTTTTTGTTTGTTTGTTCTACTTAATACTTTTGGTTGAATACTGTAATCAATACACAATTCTTCTTAAGTGCTGAAACTTAACTGAAAAGTGATCACTGTTAAATATAAGAGTGGGAATAAGAGAGGGAAGAGATGTGCAATTCGGGACATGCTCAAGCTGACTTACCTCAAACGGTAGAGTGAGAAACATACCAGGGGATTCGAATTCAATCCCATTGAGGTGGCATGTACCAATGCCATCTCACTAGTCCCAGTGGTCAATTTCTGTTCACAATTGATCGTAATGATAGGACTAAGAACCAAAGGGATCACATAAACAAGAATAGTGTCTGCAAATACTAGCTGATAGAATCAAAAAGGGAGAGAATGATCCAACATGCAAAGTGAGATACACAGCAGACCCATAGAATGGCAGATGTCCTAAACAGCACTCTGGCCTCAGAATCAGCCCTTAAGGCATGTGGATCTGGCTGAAAAGTCCATGAGAGTATTACAGGCATGGAAAGCCAAAACACTCTGAAAAAAAAAAAAAACCTAAATGAAAGATCTCTGCGAGTGATATCCCAGTGAAAAGAACAGGTCATCAAGGAAGGAGGTACCTTTCTCTGAAGGGAGGAGAGAACTTCCACTTTGACCATGGCCTTGTCTAAATATGATCAGAGTCAGTGAACTCAGGGGGCTTCCATAGCCTTGGCAACTCATGACAAGAGCCTAGGGTGATTACTGATGCCATAAACAAGAGTGTCAATTTGTTAAGTCAACAACAGGAGTCACTGTGCACTTACTCCTCATGTAGGATCTCTGTCCTTAGCGTGCTGTACATTGAGATTTAATGCTGTAACGAGTACTCAAACAGTATATTTCACTTTGTGTTTCTATGGGGGTGCAAACTGTTGAAATCTTTACTTAATGTATACTAAACTGATCTTCTGTAAAAAAAAAAAAAAAGAAAAGAAAAAGAAATTATCAATTCCCAACTTGATCTCACTGGGATTAAACATGACAATAGGTCTGATCTGATTTCATCATCATTTAAAAAATCATCTATTATTTTTCACTTTATGTTTCTGTGTGGGAGCAAACTATTAAAATCTTTACTTAATGTATACTAAACTGATCTTCTGTATATTAAGAGAATCGAAAATGAATCTTGATGTGAATGGAAGGGGAGAGGGAGTAGGAAAGGGGAGGGTTGCGGGTGGGAGGGACGGTATGGGGGAGAAACCATTGTAGTCCATAAGCTGTACTTTGGAAATTTATATTCATTAAATAAAAGTTTAAAAAAATGGAAAAATCTTCCATGTTCATGGAATGGAAGAATCAACATCATCAAAATGTCCATACTACCAAAAGTAATTTACAGATTCAGTGTGATTCCAATCAAAACAGCAATGACATTCTTCTCAGATCTAGAAAAAAAATGATGTTAAAATTCATATGGAAACACAAGAGACCCTGATTGGCTAAAGCAATGTTATACAACAAAATCAAAGCCGCTTACATCACAGTACCTTATTTCAAGGCATACTACAGGGCAGTTGTAATCATACAGCCTGGTACTGATGAAAAAATAGGCATGTAGACCAATGGAACAGAATAGAAATTCCAGAAATCTGTCCATGCACCTACAGCCAACTTATCTTTGACAAAGGAGTAAAATCAATCCCTGGAGCAAGGACAATCTCTTCAGAAAATGGTACTGTGGAAACTGGACCTCTATATGCAGAAGTATGAAACAAGACCCCTCCCTTACATGTTATACAAAAACTCACTAAAATGGGTTAAGTTTCTAAGTCTATGACCTGATACCATCAAATGACTAGAGAACATTGGGAAAACTCTGCAGGCCATTAACATAGGCAAAGACTTACTGGTAAAGACCCCAGAAACACAGACAATCAAAGCCAAAATTGACAAATGGGATTGCATCAAGCTGAGAAGCTTCTGTACTACGAAAGAAACACTCAGCAAAGTGAAGAGGAAACTTAGAGAATGGGAGAAAATATTTGTGAACTACACAACTGATAAAGGGTTAATATTCAGAATCTATAAAGAGCCCAATAAATTCAACAACAACAAAACAAACAATCCAGTTAAGAACAAGGCAAAGGACTTGAACTGGCATTTTTCAAGAGAGGTGATTCAAATGGTCAACAGACACATGAAAAATGCTCCTGCTCACTTGCCATAAGGGAAGTGCAAATCAAAGCCACAATGTGAGTGGCTCTCAGGCAGAAATAAACAAATAACAATTGCTGTCAAGGATGTGGGGTAAAGGTACTCTAATTTACTGTTGGTGGGAATGTAATAATAGTACCATCATTGTGAAAGACAGTATGGAGATACCTCAGAAATCTGAACATAGACCTACCATATGACCTAGCCATCCCTCTTCTGGGAATTTACCTAAGGGGAATCATATCATCATATAAAAGTATTATATGTATCCCCATGTTTATTGGAGCTCAATTCACAATAGCTAAGATAAGGAGTCAACCCACATGTCCATCAACTGATGACAGGATGAAGATTTTATGGTGTATATACTGTATGGAGTACTACTACTCAGTGGTCAAAATAAATGAAATTGTGTCATTTGTAAAAAAAATGTATGCAAATGGAAACCATTATACTTAGTGAAATAAGCCAGTCCAAAAAAAAGACAAATACCATATATTTTCCCTGATCTGTGGTAAATAATAGAGTGCCTAAATGGTAATCTATAGGAGTGAAATTGACATTTTGAGATTGGATGATTATTAACAGCCCTTGTCTCTACTGTTGAGGAAAAGAATTTTTATCTTCATACTATTTATTGAACTCTTTACTTAGTGTAGGGTTAATATTATGAGTATAAAGTTAACTGAAAATAGATCTTTATAAAAATTAAGAATGGTAATAGGAGAGGGAGAAGGAAGAAAGGTGGGCATGAGGGAGAAGGAAGAAAGGTGGGCATAGGTCGGAGGGAGAGTATGGTGGAGAGGGTCTCTGTGTTCATGAATCTGTATATAGGAAATAAATGAAATTGTATACCTCAAATAAAATTTTTTTAAAAAGGGAAAACTTGCTGTCTTTTCTTCTTCCTTATTTTCAAATCTTGGACACATTGCCTTAAGGTTTATTTGTTGTCAAACCTGGTTGCATTTTGGAGTATTTGAATTTTGGAAACGGGAACTGTGAGGTTAGGTGAATGCAGCATGAAAAAAACTGAAGATACCCAGAGTGATGACAGACTTCTTCAGGCATCATGTGAAAAACAGTCTCATTACCTTTTTTGTGAATTTACTGATCATATCCATTTACTGATCTTTCATTTTCAAGTAAATTATAAGCTTCAAAAGGGTAAAAATTTGCTTTAAATTTCTCCTGTATTCTTAAGAGCACTTCAATGGGCCCATTTAAATGACTAGGTATGAATGAAGAGAAATAAAAGCTAACTGAGAATGTGCCTTTTAGTGGAGGGAAGTGTGGGATTTCCTCTTTGCAAAAATGTGTGAACTATTTTTAAAGACAATTTATTATTATTTAGGAATATTGGAAATGGAAAAACTTTGTTTTGAGAATGTCTTACTGCTAAAAACATGGTTGGTCTGGGATTTAAAGCGTTAATGTTAGACTATGCTATCATAATACTTCAAGCATCACTTTGCTACAGGCTTTGCAATCCATCCTTAACCTGGACTTTCCTGGTTCCTGGCCTGAAGTGTGATAGTCACTTGTTGGTTTTTGATATTCATGTTTCTCCTAATTTTATATAAGTTTACTTTAACAAGGAGCCTCAGTTGAGTTGCTGGAAAGAAGTAGCCCTGTTGTTTTTGGATTGCTAAGCTCCTCTTGGGTGGCACAAGGGTTTCTGTCTGATGGCTATATTTCACATTTTCACATTACAGTTTAATCTGATTAACTTGGTCCACTGGTAATGACCAGGATCTTATTGCATCTTTGTTGATGACATTCTTATAACTGTGTTAAACTGGATAATTTCTCCACATCTTCTCCAGTGCTTGTAATTTGTAATTTGTATGATTGGGTGAATATTAACAAGAGGTGTGTGTGTGTTTGTGTGTGTGTGTGTCTGTGTATGTTTATCTTTGGAATTTTGTTATTGCTGACTCAGGTATTTTTATTTTTGAATTAAGCTATTCAGGAAACAAGTCAGCACACAATTGACTGAGGGGGAAAATCCCAGCTCAGTCACCTACCGTTTTCTCCTGCTGAGGGCTTTAGTAGAGAGTTTACAGAAAGTTTTCAATAGATATAGGAGCACCCTTGCTTTGAAGTTGTGGTAGCATCATTAGTTTTTTCTTTTCTTTTTCTTTGCTTTTCTTTGCTTTGCTTTGCTTGCTTGCTTGCTTTATTTGACTGGTAGAGTTATAGACAGTAAGAGAGAGAGACAGAGAGAAAGGTCTTCCTTATGTTGGTTCACTCCCCAAATGGCCTCAATGGTTGGAGCTACGCTGATCCAAGCCAGGAGCCAGGTGCTTCCTCCTGGTCTCCCATGTAGGTTCAGGGGCCCAAACACCTGGGACATCCTCCACTGCCTTCCTGGACCACAGCAGAGAGCTAGACTGAAAGAGGAGCAACTGGGACTAGAACCAGCACCCATATGCTGGTACCACAGGCGGAGGACTAATCTAGTGCACCACGGTGCCAGCCCCTCACTGATTTTTTCTAAAATTAAACATTTTATTGTATAATTCCTTAAATGCCCTAGAGAGGATGTGCCAACTTTTAAAGTCAAATTACATGATAAAGCCAACTTTCCTTATAGAACCCTTCTTCTTGAAAACACCTTGAAGGAGAAGAAAAGTAAATTTTGTGTGTGTTCTAGGGCTTCATTATGAATATGCCTTGGAGATCAATTTAGATTTGAGCAATCTGCAGTCCTGTCTCCTTCTCTAAATCCAGTAAGAAAACCTGTTCAGGCAGATCAGTGGTGTTGTGGGGAGAGGGATCCACAGGCAAGGAAAGTCCTGTTCCATGCTCTGTTTACCTTGGCCAAGGCAGGAAACTATCTTAGAAATTTTAGCACTATATAAAAGAAAGAAATATAATACTAGAGATCAAATGATTTAGGTGTTACATTCAAGCTATATGACTTTTGAAAGAATAAAATATTGGAAGCACTGTGTTTTATTGTGAAAAAACAGGTATGAGTATCATATGATCTCAGGCAAAAATGGAGATACCTCTGTAGTGATGCGACCTAAGATTCCTGGAAACCTTCCTGGCTTGAAGTCCCTTTCCATGCTACTATTTGGAAATCTTCCATTAATAATTCTTTTCCCGGAAGTGTACTGTGCTCTGTTAAATTCTTTGTGAAGTTGAACATCCTGTGAAGGGATGGGATACAGCTCCTTGATCTTAGTGTAAGTAAGCTTATAAGTTCCTTTATGAAAAAAAGAAAGAAAGAAAAGAAAAAAAAACCTCTGTTCAATGAAAGGAAACTGGATGATGTCAAGTTGAGAGTGCATTACACAATGGTGCAAAAGTGATGGAGAAAGAACAGAAAACATTTCCCCTTTACCATTTTTACATGATTACTTATTCATTTTTATTTTATTTGAAAGTCAAGGAGAAAGAGAAACACACACAAACACACACACACACACACACACACAGAGAGAGAGAGAGAGAGAGAGAGAAACAGAGACAGAGATAGTGACAGAGAAACAGACAGAGTTCTTCCATCCTCTGGTTCAGTATTCAAATTTCCATCACAGCCAAGGCTGGGCTAGGCTAAAGCTAGTAGATTGAATCTCAATCTGGGTCTCTCAAGTGGGTTGCTGGAACCCAAGTACTTGAGCCAACACCTGCTTCTTCCAGGTTGCACAATATCAGGAAGCTGAATCAGAAGTGGAGGAATCAGGACATGAACCGGGGACTCCCATGTGGGATGCAGGCATTCCAAGGTACAATATTAACTACTGTGCCAAATGCCCAACCCCCACTTCACAATTTTGTTGGCACCTAGGACAGCTTGCACTGTCTGTAACCTTATGTGTTTTAAAGTCTGATTTGAAATTACCTCATTAGGTGTTTGGGTTTTTCTCTCTCATTGCTGCTTTTTAGTTTTCTAATAGTATTGTTTAACTTTGCAAAGCATTTAGAGTGCTCAATTTTGCTTCTGAAAACAAACCGCAAAATAAAGCCACAGGATATTCCATTATAAGTAAAAAGAAATGGAGAACAGCTCAGATTGAATCTGCAGTGTGCACAAGTTAGAGTCATAGTGGCCTCCTCTTACATTGTGCAAAGCAGAAGTTGTGCTCTTCATTCCACCTCCTTATAAGGTGATATTCCCAGGTAGCTTGTAATAAAAGACTCCACTCACACTATCAGCTCTCTGGGCAGAGAGAAGATCCACTGAAAAACAGGCAGCGCCTCTGGTGCTCCTATATCAGAATTCATCACTTCAGGCACTTGAAAGGAGATAGAAAGATGTTTCCAGAGAAATTTTATTAGGAATAAACTCAGGATGAGAAAAAGAATGGGAACAACATTTTTCTTATATTTTATTAATGTTTAATATTTTTAGTGTTAACATTACAATGGTACTTCAGTTCGAAAGATAACCAGGGAATTTGTGTAATGAAATGCACAGAAGTCAAACCACTGCAGAAGCTTATTTGTGACTCATAAAAATTATGATAAAGCCGTGTGCATGCAAAAGTATTAGAACAATGAATAATAACATCTATGAAGAAATGAATCTCTCATATCAAAATTTAGCAGTAAATATCTGGGCATTGAGGATGGGCATTTGTTTTACTGTCCTTTGTTTTGTATTTCAAAATCTTTGAATGTTTTCAAATGTTCATTGCTCAGAGACAGCAGTCACATTTGATTTTTACTCCCTTTTTGGGCAGACATTTCTATGAATAAGAGGTAGGGGAAGAAGGAAGATAGAAAGGATGATAATATATAATTACCCTTCTTTGATGTTTACAATTTCTCCAAAGACTCATATCTGTACTGCCCCCCTCAACCTTTGTTCATTCTAGAGATGAGCAAATCAATTTTTTGTTTCTTCAATTGAGTACCACAACATTTCCTGGCATGGGGATTATAATATGAATATAATCTGAATCTGAATATAATATAATATGAATATAATCAGTGCAGAGCATTGGGTTCAAATGCATTCAGAGAACTATGACATAAGGTGCTAAGAACCTGGGGGCAGAGAGAAGAGGCAGGTAAGTTCTGCCTGCAGGGAATGGAATAAGCTTTATGGAAGGAGTAAGAGCAAATTCAGTTTTGAAAAGGAAATAGGCATGGCATGATGCAAAGGGAATGAAATCAAGGTATACAAACACCTAAATGTGGGCAAAACTCACTAGTCTTGCAGAGAGGCTGCGTGATACTGGGGTGAATGACGTGGAGCAGGATCTTAACTCCATAGCAGTATTGAATTCTGGCTGAACTGGGACTAGATGGTGATTAGAGCATTGTTTCTATCAGCAGCAAATAAGAGTTCCTTTCCCAGGGAAATTGCCTGTGGGTAAAGCAGATAAAAATATTGTAATGAAGATGATTGAAATATACAAAATAATATTGAATCAATTGAGAGAAGAGATAAAATGTAAAAGATATGGGAACATATATTGGGATAGAAGTGTTTTTCTTGGGCCTTCAGCACCCATTTAGTACTTACCGGATACCTCCTTATTTGCTGGTACTTGGACTGGGCTCTGTGAGGGCCATAAAAGAAGGATAATGTCTGCTCCTTGACCTCATGGAGGGAGCATACAGCTAGAAAAATGGAAGTGCACAGTGCCTGGGCGGAGGTCAGTGTGCATGACAAGAAAGGGCCTATCTTTATTCAGACTTGACAAAGTTATATTCAGCCATTTTTGTGACTAGCATGAACTTCAGCAGAATTCTTTCCCTCATTCCCCATTTTCTGGCTGTCCTATGGAACATATTTCTCAGCAGAAGAAAAAACTGTATCACTTAACGGTGCATGATTTTTAAAAATATGTTTCATTTTCATTCCACTCTCTCCACTGTAGTCACTGATGCCCAGGGAGCTCTATAAAAGAGGGAATTCTCTCTTTCCTGTTTGATACATACTAAATGGATTTTAAATTCTGTGTGCTTTTCTCAAAGACTATCAATTTATATAAGAATACCACATATTATCAAAAATTTGTATCATTGCCAATATAATAAATGAAACTCATCTCATTGCTTTAGTTTTTGTTTGTGCTTCTTATCATAAGCACCTTTAATTACACAGCCCATTTTCCTGTGTGTCTTTTTTTAATTGATGAATCCAAGCTCTATATATTTATGATCCTCTGTATGTTTGTAAAGTTTCTTTGCAGGGTGTTCATTCTTCCTTCAGCTCTGAGCTTGAAGAGGACACCATCAGGCGTGTCTGACTTAGGTGGGATCATCCCCTGTCTTAGATGCTCAGAGACACAGAAGCATGGATGCTGTTCATCATCCCATAGCATCCTGCTACCCAATTCCTTTCTTTCGGTTTTGAGTGCTAGGGTTGCCTCCTAGAGACAGATTTGCTATTCTGCCAGTTCCTCCACACTGCCAGAGCACTTAGCTTCTTTTTTCTTCTCACTTTGGAAGGAGGGAAGGAATGAGACTGAGGAGCCTCTTACTTCTGCAAATGCCTAACCCATGCAATTTGGCCATTTCAGGGGAAAGCTCTCTTCAACAAGGTTTAGCCCCTCTTGATGCCTAGGTCTAGGGACACGTGAATGCAGTTCATCTTAGTGAATTACAGGACACTTGGCTAGACCTATCTATTCCAGGGTTGAGGAACTGCTTGTATTCTGCATACCACTCCAATGCTGCAACACTCTCTCCTCCCTAACACTAACACTACTCAGGCCATATCCTCTCTGAAGGGCACATGAAGAGTGCTGGAACACATTCAGTCATGGCTCACTCTGCTTTATCTACTCCCCTGCATCTAAGTCTTCTTTCATAACAGCAGCGCTCCTAGAACCAAGGAACACAATGTCTTCTGGACCCTCTGAGATATTCTAGACTTTTTGTATGTGCAGAGAAACAATCATTGGAGAAATTGTGAAAGCTAGTCCAAGATTGTATGAGCCAGCATTTCTTTTGCAACCAGTAGTAAAAATGATAAAGAATAAATATCCTACTGAGATCTAAATGCTAAGATTTTATGAACATTATCTCTTCTACTGCTTCAAGAAACGTCATCTATTAATATTATTTCTATGAATAAATTAAAGCTTAAAAAAGAAATATGACTAGAGCTCAATTCTCTCTGATAATAAAGTTGTGGCTTTTTTTCCCTGAAAAACATAATAAGTCCAAGTATTTCTCCCCTCATTAACTAGTAAAACTTATCCACAGAAACTTAAGAGGTGGCCTAGTTCCATTTGTCATTTTCAGTTCTGAAAATGGCCTTTATCAAATCATTACCTGGGACATCCTGACAGATGAAGTAATATGGACTGGCAGTTTGGGAGGGTGTTCTTAAGAAGTCGGGCTTAAGTTGTACCTGGGAGCAGAGGAGAAATAAAGATTTGTGGAAAAGAGCAGAAGGGAAGGTGTTTCTAGTAGAAGTAGAAGGAAGCATAAATTTAGGAAAATTAGGATGAATGGGAGGCAAAAAAATATGTGCCTTTCTGTTTCAGAGGTTTTTTAGTTGCATTTTGCAATGACGAAAAATCATTTAGAGTCTTTCCCAAAATGAGTATAAAAGGAAGTGTTCATGTCTCATCCACTTAAAAACCAAAGAAAACAAATAATTCTAATGAAAATCCATAAAAGAAACATCAACAGAAACAGTAATAAAGTGCAGTTTTCTGTGAAGCTTTTGATCTATTTAAAATATACCACTTTAAATATTATTTCCTTTAGGCAAAAATATCCAATTAAGTAAATTCATTAATTAGCCAATGTTTGAAAATACTTTGAAGAAGAAGGAAACAACAGCTTACTGGTGAATGACATTATTATTTCTATTCTATTTCCCCATTTTTTTTCTTGCAACAATAAATTAAAGGATTCATATCACCCACTGGAAATTATAGTTGTAGAAATAATGAATTTAAGGGGAAATAAAGGAAATCCACTTGAAGTGCCTTCATCATTTGTGCTTTTTAAGTAGCCTGTGTGTGTTTATAATTACTTTGGATGTTGGTGACTAGCATGTGGAGAAACAGCTAGGGGATGCTACTTCAGGAAAGGAGATAGAAGAGTTTTTGTAACACAAAGGGCATAAATACTCTTGGCTGGTGATTTATGACAGCGAAAGCCTATATTCTAGATTATATCTTTTCCTTTTACATTTTAAGTAGAGTGTGACAGAAAGAGCACATTTTAATAGCCTTTTATAGAGAAGAATCCAGGAAAAAAATCATATGATGAGAAAATAGAATTTTGGATGTTTAACCTACAAAATGTAAGATGAGAAGGGAGACCTGATACCCATGATCCAACCATTGTAGAATTATTAGGTTAATGAGAGTCACATGTATGTTTTGAAAACTAAAGGTTGAAAGAAAGTTTTCTGATGACTAATGCTGTCCGACAGAAGACTACAACTTGATGAAGTAGGAAGTTCCCCTTCAATGAAGTGTTCAGACACAGGCTGGAAGACCATCTGGCAAGGATGTCATATGCTTGGTGTGCCTCTGCTAGCAAGCAGAGCATGTGGATGTAGGAAGGCTGTGCTGCGTGGCTTCATGGTTCAAACCACAAGTTCTCGGAATTTCCACTGGGGATGCATTTCCAGCAAGGAGGGAGATGGCGGGGGCTGGACACATGGACTAACAGTTTCTTTTCATCACTACTGACATTTCTTTGTTTAAAAAGACAATGGCAAGAAAGATAAAACTAAAGAGTTCTGGAAGAAAGTTTCATTATGTTAGCAAAATAAGTTAGTAGAAAGAAATTTGTTATTTATGGTACCTTAGTAGTTTTCAGAGACACACACTTCTAGAAATACACAGACTAAAGCTGCCTTTGCATCTTTCTGAGCTGAGTTCATTACATCTCTGTAGATTTCTACCTAAACTTTTCCTACTATCCCAGGTCTGTTCAAGAACCTGATGACTCCAATCTTACCTTCCTTGATTGTGTTAAGACAGAATTTCAAAAATAGAAATACAAGATTCTGCATCTTCTTATTATTAAGTTAAGGTACTGCCGTTATTGGATATTGCAGACAGAATTTATGAATCAGCTGAGCTTAAAATAGAAAGATTATCCTGGATTATTTCTGAGTCCTTCAATATGGAACGTTATCCCAGCGAGGACATGTAGAGATTTGGCAGAAGAGAAGATCATGGAGATTAAAAAAATGACAGAGAATCAACCTACCATTGATAACTTTGAATTTAAAGGAAGAGGCCCACAAATCAAGGAACTTGGGCAGCTTCTGAAAGTTGACAACGACCTCAGCTGACAGCAAGGAGACAGGACCTCAGTGAAAAAATTGCAAAGATTATGTCAAGAAACTAAATGTGTTTGGAAGAAGATGCTTTCACAGAGCCTGTACAAGCATCTTGAGTTTAGCTTTGGGAAACACAGAGGAAAGAAACAATTGAGACTCGCCAACAAATGAGATAGTGCATGGGCATTGTTTTCAGTTGCTAAATTTGTCATTTGTTTTAGCAGCAAAGGAAAGCTCATACAATAAAATAGCACTGTCTGTGGTTACTGCCTAGTGGTTAGTAGAAAGAAACTTTAAAAGATTTGTTAATCGGATTTACATAATGAGTAGATTAGGTTTCACGTTTTAGGAATTTAATTTTTTTAAAGGGGGCAGTTAGAATGAAGTCCCTGTTGAGGGAATGCATGGGACTGTTGTTTAGGAACTCCTTGCTACTAGGTTTGCATGGATCTCAGTCCATGTCTTAGCATTCATTACCCGCCCAGACTATCCTCGACTCCATGTGCGTAGATGTACACACATAAACATGGGAAACTAAGGAAAATCAATGCTCGTTGATGTCATATCCCTAAATCCTACTGACTGCCTAGACTGATAAAGTAAACAGACTTATCTATATAATGATTCCCTTCAGATTGGTGGTTCTTACAATGGGCAAAACTTACTGATGGAAAATGTATACACTGACTAAATTGATGGAGCTCTGTTTACCCTGACTGGTCAGAATATGAAATGTGACTATTACTGTGGGGTTAGCACATGTGTAGTATGTGACAACCATGCAATTAACTTGAATTCTCTTGATTTTCTTTCTCAAATTCTCTCAATGTAAGATTATTCTGTTTTGTGACCTAGTGCTATGTGGAAATCTTTCAGAACATTTTGATCAAGTTGACCGTTAAGTTTAGTAGCCCATTGGGTTGAAGTTAAAAAAAATCAACTGCTAAAGTTCTTGGGTTAGATAAACATATTTAGTGAAGTAAAACATTTTATTTATTTATTTACTTATTTATTTTATCTGAGAGTCAGATAAAGAGACAGAAACAGAGGCAAAGAGAAAGGGTGAGCTTCCAATTGCTGCTTCACTCCCCAGACACCTACAACAGCCAGGGCTGGGCCAGAATGAAGATGGGAGCCAGGATCTCAATCCAAACATTCCACATGGGTGGCAGAGACCAAACGACTTGAACCATTACCTGCCTCCCAGGGTTCTGCATTAGTGGGAAACTAGGATATAGAGTAGAGGCAGAACTTAAACCCCAGAGACTCCAATATGGAATGCACTATTTTAACCATGAGGCCTAATACTTGTCCCTGATTTAAAACTATTTGGAAACTTGAATTGTAAGGTTTTTTTTTTTAAGATGTCAAACAAATGGGCATGTGGATATATATATATATATATATATATATATATATATATATATATCTACAATGATCTTGCATCCCTCTTCCATGAGGGTGATAAACCCCCATGACATTCCTTTAGTATCTTCTTCACTTAATTTAAAAAATTTACAGAGCATCTTAAAAGAATTTGAGAATGTTCAACTTTTTCAAAATTGATAATAAACTATATTTTTGCAAAGCTTATATATTTATGGGTGATAAAGGAAGATTCCAATGAGTGTACACAATTTCTGTACAAAAATTACTCTTATCAGGACTTTAAATATACTCAGGTAGATGGTTTTTTATATTTTATGCAATATGAAATAATAGTATCTCACCTTATTTAAATATTTGTCAAACATTTAAAGTAAAAAGAAAAGCCTGGAGAGTGAAATGCAACTCTATTTGCCTATTGCCTCATGGTGGTAATACTTTAAATGGCAAATGAAAATTTCCACCACCCTTGATTAATTCAGAAGCTTTGGCCTTCAACAAGGTTTTGGGGAATATAGTATTTTTTTATTTTGAAAATAAGGTCACAATACAAGGCGTTTTAAAAAGAGGTTTATTTATTTATTTGAAAGGCAGAGTTAGAGAGAGAGAGAGAGAGAGAGAGAGAGAGAGAGAATCTTCCATAGGCTGGTTCACTCCCCAAATGGTGACAAGGACCATGGCTAGAGCTTCATCTGGTCTCTCATGCGGGTGGCAGGGACCTAAGCACTGGGCCTTCTTCCATTACTTCCCCAGGTACATTAGTAGGGAGCTGGATCAGAAGTGGAACAGCCAGGACAGGAGCCGGCACCCATATGTGATGCTGGCTGGTGGTGGCATTACCTCTATGCCATCTTGCTGGTCCCTACAAGGCAAATTTAAGTTCTGTTATTGAGTCCTGGGAGAACATTGATAGAATACATTAATGAGAGCAGAAATCAAGTTCCTTGAAGATCTTATCTACAAGAAAACACTGGGTAGTCAACAAAGAAGCAAAGCTACTCCAGTGGGATGAGGGAAGAGAAGAGACATCTGAATATGTGGAGGAGTTGTGGGAGGGACATTAACAGACCAACATGACCAGAGTAACTTTTGCCAGTTTGTAGAGGTCCTCTATGATGTAAAGAAAAGATTTGACCTTTCCCTGTGTATAGGAGGCTATGATCTGTGTGTTGTCAGAACCCACCTATTTCTAGGCTCCCGGTTGTTTTGGTCCTGACCCATGCCTCTCACCACTGATAATCCTACTTGTACACAGTTGAATCTAACTAAAATAAACTAGGCAGACTCAAAGGAGTGGTGGAGCACAGAACAGCTGTCTCATCAGGGGTTATGTGAAAAGGGCTAGAGCAGGGATGCTCCTGCTAACCTGTGGTCTGAAGGTGTATTTTTGAGAAAAGCTCCGCTATGTTTAAACCTTGACTTACTGTATATAAAGAGCATTGCACTAAAGCTGTAACCTCTGTGTCCTTTTTACATGAAATATCTACAAATCATCCCACCATAACACTAATAGCTCTGAAATACAGTGACAACATCAGAGTGATTCCTGCCTCATACCACAGGCAACTTGACCCTAAGCTGGGGGCAGGCATTTCTGCCCATAGAATGGAAATAGATGGAAGGTCAGATTAAGCCATAAACATGGCACATTTCTGTCACAGGAAACCAAGATGATCTCTTGCAGCTTTCTATTCTACCTGAGGTGTGGTGGTTGGTATTAAACAATATGAGATTAAGTTCTTGTCAGGCAAACTAATGAATTTTGGATTGATTTCCGTCTTCTGCGATGCTACTGACGTTTTTGACAGCTATGATTTATAGGGCCTTTATTGGGTCTATTCATGAGAGAAGTTGTTTATTTTGGTTGATGGGCAAGCTTCTAAAATGTTCCCAGTGGGAAATTCTGAGGGCCAACAGGATGGCTATCTGGAAGGTGCTCTGGCTGTCTGTGGCAGGCTTCTTATAAATTTGTAATCAAGAACTCGGAGAACTAATGAGGGCAGGCTGGCTCAGAAATTGTTTTGGTGACATTTGACCAGTGGAATGCTCCAAGAAAATATATAAGTCTGCTGCTTAGTTACAGACCCTCATAGAAAAATCCTGCTTTGTGTGCCTTTTTTTTTTTTTTTGAAATGGCATAACTGGTGTTTGCAGAGTCAAACAAGACTCTTAATTCCCCCAAAAGGTAGTAGAAGACAGTGTAATTTGAAGATGAAAACTGGGTCCTTTTTTCTATTTAAGATCTCTATAGCTTATTGTAGAATATTTTTTCTATCAGCAATGGTCTGAAAGTTTATAATTGTAGTGGATACTATGGTGCTCCTCTCAGATTTCTCTTCTCAACCTAGATACTTGGTTTTTGCTAGTTCACAGAGGAAGTCCTTTCTGGAAATTGCTCTCTGCTGAAGGGACCTACTTTTATTAGGTTCCATCTCTGGATCAGTCTGCATTAAATGACTAGATATGACCTGGGAAGAAAGTCTTTGCCTCAATTCGGGGCATCTGCATTGGGCCATCCTGACTTCAGAGCTCCCCTTGGGGTGGGCTGAAGTCTCTGCTGCAAGTGTATTGTGGTTCAACTGCTTTCTCTGCCCAATCCTGCTTTCCTTACTTCCTCATAGTGTTCCTGAGAGCACTTCTCAATCAACTTTCTGCAGCAAACCTCAACTGAGTCTGTTTCCTGGGGAACCCAGCCTATAACCTGGAGGTGGGGTTAAGAGAGATGGACATCATAGAGAAGAGTGAGCAGGGGGTGGTCACAGCTGGAATTTCAGAGATGAGAAAGGAAGGAAATAAAGGATATCCAGAAATTTTCAAATAAGGGGATCTTGGAAGATAATGTTGTATTAGGCAGAAGATTGACTTACTTTCATTGTCATTTAGGGCTCATAATTCAAGCAAGTTACATGAGAAGCTAGCCCCATACCATCTTTTACAGTGATGTATCATGGAGTGTTGGACATTTCGTAGACAGATTTGGAGTATAATAAGAAATTGAGACAAGACATTGTTGGAGAACCAATACAAAAACAGAATAGAATATATGTAATCTTATACTTCAAATTTTTTAAAATTTATATTTAATTGTTTGAAAGAGTTTCATAGAGAGAGGAAGAGACAGAGACACAGATATCTTCTATACGCTGGTTCACTCCACAAGTGGCCTCAATGGCCAGGACTGAGCCTGGCTGAAGCCAGGAGCCAGGCCATTAATCTGGGTCTCCAAAATGGGGCCCAGGGGTCCAAGCACTTGGACCATATTCCACTGCTTTTCCCAACCATTAGAAGGAGCTGGATTAGAAGTGGAATAGCTGGCACAAAAACCAACACCTATTAAGGGATGCCAGTGTTGTAGGCAGTGGCTTTACCCATTATACCACAACTCCAGCCCCACTTCAAATCTTTTGATAATATTTCTCAGTAGTGGAGATGGTTGGAAAAATGGGATGTATTATCAGAGTGGTGTCTCTTGAAAAATATATAGCACCTTTCAGAACATACACATGACAAAAAGATATGATATGCTCCAAAGTCACCAAAACCAACAATCAGTGCATGCTGTTTTTATGTATTCTGCCTGGGATCATCAGGTGATACAATCAATGGCATCTTTCATGAAACAGGAGCTGACCTTTTGGAGGTCCACAGAGACACACCTCATGTCTTTGGTATACATGAAGGGAATGACAATTTGGACAATTTCTTCCAAGTAATTCCTAGGAATTCGACATTGTTTTTGCCTTCAAAAACAGCAGGTTTTGATTTTATTTCTTCTACTTACCTGAACTCAGGATAATGTAGCTATTCTATTTCCATTTCTTTTCTCACTGTGGTATTAAAAAGATAACAATAACAAGATGCCAACCAAAAATTCAGCAACAGGAAAGATCTCAGGACTGAAGAGCAATATTGAACTGCTTTCTCACAAGATGAGTTACAAAAATGAGTTACAAAAATGGTTGCTACAATTGATTTATTTAATGATTAGAGAGTCATTTCCTTGATAACAAGTCTTAGGCTTTCATTTTGCATGTGAATCACCTTGCCTGGCAGTCTTATTAAAATGTAGGCTCTGATCCCATCAGTGTAGGTGGAGCCTGAAAGTTGTATTTTTAGTAACCTTCCAGTTGATACCAGTGTTGCTGGACCACACACCTAACTTTGCCTGTCTACAAGCAAAATCTGTAAGTTTAAAGTAGTAAAGGGCTGCTTGTTCTTACTGGCAGATGAGAGGGCCATGCCAAGATGGCCACTGGCAACAGAAACTGCCTGGCAACAGGCTGTGATTTGATGGCTTCGGGAACCACGTGATAATGGAGCCTGACTGACAACAGGTCGTGACTGGATGGCTTCAGAAACCACATGACAATGGAGCGTGCTTGGCAACAGGCTATGATTGGATGGCTTTGGAAACTGCCTGGCAACAGGCTGTGATTGGTTAAGGCATAGACTGCCCCTTGACTGGATTGGCTGCCTTGGCTATATGTATAAGCTGCTGTAGCAACTGAAATAAACGAGTCTGCCGGCTGCTCGCCTCTGGGCTGCTTTCATCCGACTCCCGGGATCTGTGTGGTGACTCTGCGCCTCTTGCCCCCACCACGCTCCTCCCCTCAGAAGAAATCAACTTCAACACTGGCCCACACACCTAACTTTGCCTGTCTACAAGCAAAATCTGTAAGTTTAAAGTAGTAAAGGACTGCTTGTTCTTACTAGCAGATGTTTTGAAAATCACAGGCTCACTCCATTACATTTGAATAGATTGGTTTTTCGGATTCCTCAGTTTCCTTTTCTCTTTTCCAGGTCTAAGGTCTGAGGAAGCTGGGCCCCAACCATAAGAGATAAGAGGTCAAAGGTCCCAAATATAAGATAAACAGTATAATGAGAAAAAGACATTCATGTAGAAGTCAAGGAACCTGGTTGTAGTCCTACCAAAGCTATACCCTTAACCTGAGCTTCATTGAGAAGAGTGACTGTGCCAGCCAGCCTATGTATGAGCATTAGGTAACAGAACAGAGCAGCGCGGTGCGCCGGCCGCGGCGGCCATTGGAGGGTGAACCAACGGCAAAAGGAAGACCTTTCTCTCTGTCTCTCTCTCTCACTGTCCACTCTGCCTGTCAAAAAAAAAAAAAAAAAAAAAAAAAAAAAAAAAAAAAAAAGAACAAATCTATAGTGTTCCCACGCATGTTTGAAATGATGCCTAGATAGGACAAGCCTAGCAAGGATGCAGAAATAGAAAGTGCCAAGGGAGAAGGTGGAAGGAGGTAGTTAGAAATCCTTTTATGTGTCTTTCTGTATTCCAGGAGATTTTCTGTCAGATGAATGCCTTGTTCAGGCCAGTCTGTCTACAATGGAGGCATGATCAATGAATATGGTCAGGTTTCTGTACCATCTTTCAGGAAGAGGCCAGAAGACAAATGCAGCTTATTTTTTCCAGCTCAGCTTCTTTTTGCTAAACATGTAGGAGGGAGAATGTAATGGAAAGAAAATAAAAAAGTGGGACAAAATATGCTAAAATAGGTCAAGGGAGAAAATGAAATAGAGTGTTTTTTTCTCTTCTGAAATGCTGCTAAAATTAGACCTGCCACAGATCACAAGACTACTATTATAGACTATTTTTTTCAAACAAAAATATTCAGCTACCAAGGATTTTGATTATTAGGTAGGGACTAACTTAATGGAGGGCCATGGATTGAACAATACATGTGTTGTGTATGTTAATTTTTGATGGAGGGTGCCTATGTCTTTAGCCAAGCTAAGTTCTTAGTAAAATGAACATGTAGACAAACTATTCCCAACAGTCACTCTTTCTTTCCTTTATTTTTTAGAAATCTTTTACTTAATAAATATAAATGTCATAGGTACAGCTTTTAGAATATAGCAATTCTTCCCCCTGTACCTGCCCTCCCACCTCCACTCCTATCCCGCCTCCTACTCCCTCTCCCTCTCCCATCCCACTCTACATTAAGATTTATTTTTAATTGTCTTATATATAGAAAATCAACTCTATACTAAGTAAAGATTTCAACAGTTTACACCCACACAGACACACAAAGTATAAAGTACTGTTTGAAAATAAATTTTACCATTAATTCTCATAGTACAGCCCATTAAGGACAGAGGTCCCACATGTGGAAAAAGTGTACAGTGATTCCTGTTGTTGATTTAACAATTGACACTTCTATTTATGACATCAGTGATAACCCGAAGCTTTTGTTATGAGCTGCCAAGGCTATGGAAGTCTTTTGAATCCACAAACTCCGTCAGTATTTAGACAGGGCCATAAGCAAAGTGGAAGTTCTCTCCTCCCTTCAGGGAAAAGTACATCCTTCTTTGATGGACCCTCGTTTCCACTGGGATCTCACTCACAGAGATCCTTTATGTAGATCATTTTTTTGCCACTATGTCTTGGCTTTCCATGCCTGAAATGCTTTCATGTTCTTTTCAGCCAGATCTAAATGCTTTAAGGGCTGATTCTGAGGTCAGAGTGCTATTTAGGGCATTTGTCATTCTATGAGTCTGCTGTGTGGTAGCAGTCACACTTTCTATAACTCCTTTTTCTTTCCCTCATACTCTTTAACAAGTGACTTTTTCTCTTTGCTTAAATTAATTCACACTAAGATTTTAATAGCAAGAAATGTCATCTTTCCAAGGAGGGTTAATATTTGTCTTATTTATAACAGTTGGAGAGTAATTTACTTTTGTTATGATGTTTACTAATCTGACATGAGTAATTCTTAAACAACACTAAGGGAGCACTCTTAGGTACTGTTCTCAATGGGTATGTTAATTCTGATATTCTGAGAGTTCTTCCTTCCTGGTATTATAAAATAACCCTCAACATAAAGGACTTTCTCACATTCACTCACAAAAACAAAGTACTACTTGCCTCTTTAATAGATCATAAAAAGGAAGATTCTGTAAAATGTTTGGTTTTCTTATTTAAAGGACAGGTTTTTGTTTGTTTGTTTGTTTCAGGTCTGAATCTGCCTATAGGTTTTCCTTTTACTAACCAGTATTATTCCTCTCACCCTTCTAGAAAGCCTGACAGCCAGAGAAGTGGGAAATGGTCTTATCCTACTCAGTCTATATTTCAAATGAGAAGAAGTTATGGTAAAACTTAACATAATACAATGCAGCAATAACTGTATTTCCTACAGGGTCTGGTGTTGTGGTATAGTGGGTTAAGCCACCGCCTGTGATGCCAGTATCATAAATGGGCACCAGTTCAAGTCCTGGCTGTTCCACTTCTGATCCAACTCTCTGCTGGTATGTCTGGAAAGGCAGCAGAAGATGGCCTAGGTGCTTGGGCCCCTGCACCCTGTGGGAGACCTGGAAGAAGCTCCTGGCTGCTGTCTCCTAGCTATGGCCTGGCTCAGCCCTGGCACTTGTGAAAATTTGGGGAGTCTCTGTCTCTCTCTTTCTCTCTCTCACTCATTTTTTCCCTCCCTCCATCTCTCTCTTTCTCTCTAAGTTTACCTTTGAATTAAATAAATAAATCTTTCAAAAAATATTTCCTACAAATGAAATGGTGAGGAAGTAGAACATCTAACATCATACATTTCTAACTTATCTGTCTTCCCTTTTAGTGATACAGTCATTATTTCCTTATACTGAATGTGGAACTACAGCTAGCATAGTAGTTGAAATTTAAATCCTCCTAATGAGGCTTGGGAAGGAACAGTAGGGACTTGAACATCAACTGGAGCCAAGGAATCTCAGGGGTTAGAGATTGAGAATACATAGTTAACAGGGCTAGATTCCAAGTTCTTAGATGAGTGAACAGAAATTAAATCATGAGGTGGAACAACACTGTGGAATTGGATATGCCTTGATGGACCCTTTATTGCTCTAAGAACAGTTACAGTCTGGTAATGGGATAGCTCAGCTGGAAGGATCTTAAGAGAAAAGCGATTTCTTTTGAGGAATTTCTTCTGTCCACAAGCAGTCATGAGTAGCAGGATGGGCCCTGAAGGAAATGCATATTTTCATTGCACTTCTTACAGGCATGAACATTACCCATTGGTGGTCAAAGTCAACTACTAATGACTCTGTTGTCATTGAGTGTCTTAAATGGAAGAGCTGAGTCTGTTTTACACTTTGACTTTTATGGACTATTTTCTTTTCAAACACATTTCTTAGAAAATAAAGAGCTATGAGTCATCTTGCTTATGAACTGGGAGAGAAAATTCACTTTTATAATTAAGCAATAATTATTATTCTTTCCTCCTAGGGAGGACTCAGGGAGATAAACAACTCCCAGATAAATAAGGATTAGAGACCCTGGGCTTAGCCTTCTATTGATTCACAATATATTTATCTCTCTCCTATTCCCAAATAAAAATAACTATAGTAATTATTTTAAAGAATGATTCTCTATTTTAATCACTAAAAATTGCTATTTCCACCTTACTCAAACAAAGTAATTGCATTTAAAGCCCTGGTATAACTTGTGGGAAGGAAGGAGATGGAATGAGCTTTGGAGAAATCCTACTCCCTTCTGGGGCAGCATCTTCAAGGCACACAAAAATATCAGCTGACCTTGAACTTGTGTTGCAGGGGCAAGAAGACTTGACCAGAATATTAAGACCTGATTTTTGTTGCTTCTTGCCTCTGTTTAAAGTGAGTGGCAATTTATTTAAATTCTTAGTGCTTTGTTACTCTTTCAACAATGATTATAATTCCTAATTTGTCTAGCTCACTGTTTTTATCTCAAAGGATATAATAGATACTCTAAATAAAAATTGCTATAAAATCTATATATTTGGGGTCATAGGACTTTGAGATTGGAAGCGCTCTATAAAGAGAATGCTGTCCCCAAATGTTTCCATATTTTCCAATTTCCTGAAGTAGGGAGGCAAAGGAAAACATGCTTGAAATTTCTTCTTGAGGAAATTTGTAATTGACATTTGTTTGTACACGGTGAATGGGAAGAGTATGGAGGGAAGAGGGGAAGCTATAGTTGAAAACAGCACTTGGGGGTTGTATGTCACATGCAACCTTTGCCAGTTGTTTCTCAAGTGTGAGGATAAGAAATGCATGCAACTGGAAACAGTTATACTTAGTGAAATAAGCCATTCCCCCAAAGAAAAATATCATATTTTCCCTGATCTGTGGTAACTAACAGAGTACAAAAAATGTAATGTATATGAACAAAATTGACATTTTTAGATTTGATTATTGTTTATAGCCTTTGTCTCAATTGCTGAGGAAGTGTTTTTTTCTTCTTACTATTTGTTGAATTTTTTACTTAGTGGAGGGTTAAGCTTATGATTATAAAATAAGCTGAAAGTATGCTGTTGCAAAAATTAAAAAAGGAAAGAGAAAGGAGGGTGGCAACATGGGAGAGGGTGTAGGGAGGGAAGTAACACTGTGCTCCTAAATCTATATATATGAAATACATGAAAATTGTTCAGCTTGTATAAATAAATTATTTAAAAACAAAACAAAGAAAAAAAGAAACTATATTGTGTTTGGATCAAAAATGGAGATTACTGCCAAGTCCTTCATTAGGACATAAGGTAGAAGATTGTGATAATTCAGCAAGTGATGTGGGGAATCAATCAATCCACAGCTTACTCATTAGTTGGGGCTACTATTAAAATAGGTGCCCAATACCCTATGAACAAATGTGAGACAATCTGAGACCAGTTGCTTAGCATATAATCTGACACATAAAATATCCCTGATAACTGGCTTACAGGGATACATATTATAATTATAGAGGGAATACACTGCTATTTCACAGTATAATTTGGGGGACTTTGACAAAGCATTTCCCCTATTTTATTATTTCTCTCTACTCTTTTCTTCTTCAAAAAACTTCCTCTTCATGAGAAATAGTTTGAATTCCTGAGGACAGGTACTATGTCTTTGCCATTGTATACCTAACCCTTCAAAGTGAACTTGGCAGATAGTCATGATGAAGAAATGAGTGTTGGATAACGTTATTGAAGCTGTGATCCATGTGGTTTAGTGACAGAGTGAGAACAAAGTTAAGGAAGTGACTAATCTCAATGATTCAATGTATTTATATGCATTTCTGCAACACATGGAAAAGGATACTCTTGTGGACTGGGTGTTTGTGTCTTCTCCCAAGTTCATACATTGATGCCATAGTGAAGTCTTTATGAGGTAATTAGGCCATGAAAATAGATAGAGCCTAATGATAAGGTTAATGTCCTAATACATTAGTTAATTTTACATGTCTACTTAAGTGAATTAAAGAATACCTAGAAACCTAGTAAGCCATGGTGGGTTTTTTAATTTATTTTATTTATTTGAAACAGTTACAGAAAGAGGTATAGCCAGAGAGAGAGAGAGAGAGAGAGAGAGAGAAATCTTCCATCCGCTGGTTCACCCCTCAAATGGCTGCAAGGGCCAGAGCTGAGCTGACCCATAGCCAGGAGCCAGGAACTTCCTCTAGGTCTCCTATGAGGGTTCAGGGGCCCAAGGACTTGGGCCATCTTCTATTGCTTTCCCAGGCCATAGCAGAGAGCTGTATGAGAAGAGGAGCACCCGGGACTAGAACTCATGCCCATATGGGATGCCAGCGCTGCAGGCTGGGGCTTTAACCTGCTGCGCCACAGCACCGGCGCCATAGTTTTCATTGTGTCTGTGAGGGTGTTTGCAGAGATTAGCTTGTGATTTGAAGTGAAAAATATGGGGAAGATCCACCCTGGTTGTAGGCAGGCACCGTTGGAATGACTGAGTCCAAAGATAGCAAATACCAAGGGTGAGCTTGTCTTTTCATCCAAGAGCTGGATTATACCTTTTCTGTTCTGCCTTAGTCATTAACATTTAAGACTACCCAGTCTTTGTGCTCTAAGACTTATACCAGTGGCCTCTGGGTTCAAAGACTTTAGGTCTCAAACTGGGAGCTGCACCATTTGACTCCACTGGTTCTGAAGTTTTTTTTGACTTGGACTGAGTTGCTCTACTAAGACCCCAGGGTCTCCAGCCTGCAGGTGACCTATTAGTGTGAAACTTCTCACCTGCCATAATCAGATGAGCCAATTCTCCTAATGAATCTCCTCTCATATATGTGTATATGTATCCAATTGGTTGTGTTTCTCTGGGGAACCCTCACAAATACATTTTATAAGAGGGAGGAAGAGAGCTAGCCCTCTCCCCATGCTCTTGGCCATGTGAGAAACAGGAAGAAGATCATCTAAACCAGGAAGGGGATCTCTCCAGATACTGTGTCTTCTGCCATCATGATCTTAGACTTTCCAGGTTCTAGAACTGTGTGGAGTGAATGTTTGTTGTCATCCATAGTCTCTCATAGCAGCCTGAACTGGTTAAGACATAGTCCACAACAACTTCTTAAGATGCTAATCTTCCTGTCAATTAGTTTCCCTCACAAAAGATAGTAATACCTGTCCTAAGTTTCTCAAACCAGATCTCCTTCATTCCTAATCTAATATTTTTTTAAATTGACTTAGTGGATCAGAGAGGTGAAAAACAAAGTACAAATCCAGAATCTTCTTTATTAGTCAGTGATGAGAAAGATGGAAACATTATATAACAGTTTATCCCTTTTGATTTAGTTAATTGAAATTTTGATTGAACAAAAATACCTTTAATAAATTCTCCTAGTTTTATACCCCTCTTCTGTTTTTTTTAACCATATGTGAAAATCACTTGGAAAATAAATCATTCACAGCTTTTTGACAGAGCTATTTTTGTTTGTATTTTTTATTTAGATATTTTATTTTCCACTTAATATTTATGTTTTATGTCTTTTCCTCCCAACTAGTTAATACATTTTTTAAATGAATTAATTTCATGCACAATACCCAGCATGTTGTTTTATATATAGTTCAGTGCTTAAAAATATTTATGGATATGATTTGAGAACCCTATCTAGAAAAAAAATAGTAGCTAAGAGGAATGATATTCTAAGCCATTGTTAGCTGTTGTACTGATACTTTATCCTATAAATTAAAAGCTATTTAGGAAGGGATACATGAGACTTAAATTATGGGAGAGTGAGAAATGAAATAGACTGATGCAAGGTGGGTACAGTGTATGAGAGTTGAGCCACGGAAAACCTCAGGTGGTTATTTGGTAGAAAGAAGGAAGATAATGCTAGAAATGAAAAGAAAGGGCCTATCAGAGTAACATAGACTGTATTGTTTCAAACAGTGAGCAGATTATAATTTCCCACTCCATTAGCTGTTTCATATGCCTTACACTGGCCAGTAAAATGCAAATGAAAATACCATATTGTACTTCTAGGAGAAACTTCAAAAGCCATTGTGAGATTTTTCTATTTGTTTTTTCTCTATGCTCTGAGACATGCCTGTTCCAGGCCGGGCTTTCCTTTTCAGGATAGCAACAGTAAGTAGAGCTGATGCCACCCAGCAAATACTTAGTAATATTAAAAATTTTAAATTAATATTTCCTAGAGAAAAATATATCAAACATCACTCCCTTGGTTTAAGCAAATATGTTTTGCAAAGATAAAACCATAGGTAGTCATAACAGTCCCCACCTTCCAGAGATAACCAATAATGACCAGTATTAAAAATATATGTAAGTGGGGGCCGGCGCTGTGGCATAGCGGGTAAAGCTGCCGCCTGCAGGGCCGTCATCCCATATTGGCACTAGTTCGAGTCCTGGCTGCTCCACTTCCAATCCAGCTCTCTGCTATGACCTGGGAAAACAATAGAAGATGGCCCAAGTCCTTGGGCCCCTGCACCCACGTTGGAGACTTGGAGGAGGCTCCTGGCTCCTGGCTTCGATCAGTGCAGCTCCAGCAGTTGCGGCCAACTGTGGAGTGAATCAGTGGATGGAAGACCTCTCTCTCATTCTGTGCTTCTCCTTCTCTCTCTGTGTAACTCTGACTTTCAAGTAAATAAATAAATATTTAAAAAAATATATATATGTAAGTGAAAATGACGGTGCATCTGAATTTTAAGGAATTCTTAGAAATTATTAAAATCTCTTTAGAAGAAAATATTATATTGTTATAGAGGATTTGAAAAGCACTGTAAATAATTATCCAGTCAGTCCTGAAATGGGAAGTAATCAATGCAGTCAGTAATATTGGGGAGGGTAATGACATATTCTGTTTTATCCCTGAGTACATTTTATTTTTAGGAATAATTATTGAAAACTTCTAGGCTTTGTTTTTTTTTTTAACTTTTATTTAATGAATATAAATTTCCAAAGTACAGCTTATGGATTACAATGGCTCCCCCCACCCCATAACTTCCCTCCCACCCGCAATCCTCCCCTTTCCCATTCCCTCTCCCCTTCCATTCACATCAAAATTCATTTTCAATTCTCTTTATATACAGAAGATCAGTTTAGCATATATTAAGTAAAGGTTTCAACAGTTTGCACCCACATAGAAACATAAAGTGAAATATACTGTTTGAGTACTAGTTATAGCATTAAATCACAATGTACAGCACATTAAGGACAGAGATCCTACATGAGGAGTAAGTGCACAGTGACTCCTGTTGTTGACTTAACAAATTGACACTCTTGTTTATGGCATCAGTAATCACCCTAGGCTGAAAACTTCTAGGTTTTGAACCTATAAAGAGTTTCAAAGATGTTTATTGTTTTGTGAAACACATGTTTTGTTTTTTTATAAGTAGTTTACCAATCTGCGTACCCATATCATTCACATGAATTCAGAATAGTAGCTGAAATTAGGAACTTGCCTTGTTGTGAGTAGTTGAAGTAGTGCCTTTCATAGCATTCCAGGTCTTATGCAGTATTTTCGCTTCTCAGCTTCCTTGGGCTTGGGGCAGCTTCTGAACCAGTAGAAAAAGCAGTATCGTTCAGAGGGCCCAAGTGGCCTCTTGCTGTGCTTCCCCAAGTGCAGAATTGTTTTCCTTTATATTCCCTACTCATCTTAACTAATTAAAGTCAGGAGAAATAAAATTTGCTAGTGGAGTCTCATAATTATCACAATTATAATTATACTGGCTAGTATTTATGCAGCATCTTCATAGGTCAGTGTGTCAACCAGAATTTCTGCAGTTAAAAATTGCAGAACCCTCAACGCAGTTACCCAGATACAAAAGAAAATTTACTGCATCGTTTCATCAAACGTGAGTCAAAAGAGCCAATCATCTTGGCTTCAAGGATGATTCAGACCAAAGACTGGAACCCACCAGCACGTTCTTCTTTCCTTGCCCATCTCTGTATGTTTTCTTCATTTTTCCCAGCTTGCATGAGAGTCTTCCAGTTTTAGTGCTGAGGGTCCCACATCCTGAGAAATCCTCCAATCATCTGGAAACCTGCACAGTTTGTTACCAGAGAGAGCAGGGATCCTTTCCTTTGACTCTAGTTTATAAACAAGTCTGCTATATTCGCGGTTGATACATGTGTCCACCCTTGGCTCCAGTCACTGTAGCTTGGGAGTGGGGTGCTATGATTAAAGTAGCTTATATCAGGTGCCACTTGGAGGGCACCAACCGTTGAGGCACGGGAGGAAGGTTGGGTAGCATGATAGCAAATTCCGTGCTGACGCTTGACATGGACAAGTGTTGGGCAAACCTTACATTCACTAACATTAGTGTCAGACAATGCTAAGTGCTGAGTCTTTGAGACATTGCCACCCTATGAAGGGAGTACTGTCATTTCTTCAGTTTTGCAAATTAAAAAGCAAAAACTTCAAGAAGCAGTGAGACAAGTAGGAGAAATCAAAACTTCTTCACAGAAGTAGGCGCCTGCTCTAGTAGATGAGATACTCACATTGAATGCGTGGGTTCAATTCCTGGCTCTGGCTCCTGATTCCATCTTCCCTGTCAATTCAGACTGTGGGAGCACAGGAGATGGCTTAGTAGGACTCAGGGTTGAGAAACATTTTTTCTGCCATGGGCCATGTAGATATTTATAACAGCATTTGTGGGTCACACAAAATTACCAACTTAAAATTAGCTTGCTATAGATTTAGTGAATTTGGAGTCCTGCCTGTGGTTGCCTTGGCAGGGCCAGAACAAATTATTTTGCAGGCCTTATACAGCCCTCAGGCTGAATATTCCCTACTTTGGTTGAATGGATCTCCATCTCTCATCTGGGATACCTTCCCTGAGTTCCTGGCTCCGGGGTTCAACCCAACCCCAACCTCGGCCTTTGCAAACACTTGGGGAGTGAACCAGAGAGTGGGAGTTCTGTCTGTTTCTCTCTCAAATAGGCAAAAATAAAATATAAATGTAATGTCCTCACAATTCTTTTCCATTTTGCTGCTCCTTTTAAGCCTAAGTTCTAGTTTTTTTGTTGTTTATTTTTTGTCTTTAAGATAGTCTCTGGCTACTCCATTCCACATTCATCTTTGTCCCTTGAATTCCTGTAGAACTATTAATTCTCTATTATGTTCTATTTTTTAAAGACTTGTTTATTTATTGTAGGCAGAGAGTGAGGTGGGAGGGGGAGACAGAAAAGGGACAAGCACATTAGCAGGGAACTGGATCAGAAATGGAGCAGCCAGGGGGAGGAGGCAAGATGGCGGAATAGGAAGGGAGCACACTGATAGTCTGGGGAGAGATAGTTTAATAAAAGTGGAGATACTGCAGGTTCAAGGAAGAGTAGGGGAGGAAACAGCAGAAGAAACTCTTCCGGAATGCGTGATTCACAGCGGACCTGCGTGGAGAGTGTGGCAGCCCACAGTTCGGGACACCAGCGGCAGACTCAACACACCAGCGCTGGAACGCGAGGTGAGCCGAACCTCAATAGCCCGAGACACCGGCAGGCAAGCGGAGAGAGGAGACTAGACGGAACGACCCCCGGGGGGGGAAGTTCACCAGGCTAACTGGAAGAGAGAGAGAGAAAAAAAAAAAGGGTGACTGGTACGGACACGGGTTTCTCTCTCTCCGCTCACCTCTCAAGGGCGAGCAAGACAAAGAGCAGGCGCCATCTTGGACATAAGTCATAAACAGAGCGACCTCAGGTCTGCACCGGCCCTGAGCCTAGCAGAAAAACCTGACTCTGGGCGGGGCGAATTAACAGGAGATTAGGACCTAGTAAATTTGTGGTGCTACTGAACTGAGACTGTGAAAAAAGAGACGGTGGGGGAGAGAACTCACAGAATTTACGTGAGCACTCTCCAGAGACGCTACAACTCCGTAACTTTGGCAACCCAGTGGGAGACTGAAGGAGAATTTGAGCCCACTCTAAGGGCCGAACAGATTCCCTGTGTGGTCCTTGGGAAAGAGCTTCTGATCTCTGGCTCCTGTGGGTATATCATTTGCCTGCTAACTACCTCCAACTTCGTTCAGCTGTGCGGAATTACTTCCCTTTTGAATCAAAAAAAAAAAAGAGAGAGAGAGAGATTTACCATGCCTAACCTGGGAGTGTCACCTTTGGCACACCAAACAGAGCTCTCACGCCACACCCATCTCAAGCCCTAAGGCTCCATCAAAAACAGATATTCCACTTAATCTAGAGTCATAGTATAACAAGAAAAAGCACCACAGTGAAGAAACCAAATATCTCCAATATGCCAAATAACAAACGCAAAAACCAAAGTAATAAAAACAAGGAAATCACCATGACGCCCTCAAATGAAAAAGACACCCCAATTCAAGATTATGAAGATGATGACATAGAAGAAATGCAAGAAGCAGATCTCAAAAAAATTGATAAGAACATTAAGAAGTTCTCAAAAACAAATTCTTGAACTACAGAAAACCTTAATGGACAAGATAGAAAATCTCTCTCGTGAAAATGAAATATTAAGGAGGAATCAAAATGAAACAAAACAACTAGTATAACAGGAAACTGGGATAGTGACTGAAGTGAAGAATTCAATAGATCAAATGAAAAACACAATAGAGAGCCTTACAAACAGAATGGGTGAAGCAGAAGAGAGAATATCAGACTTAGAAGACAGAGAACAGGAAAGGATACAGTCAGACCAAAGAAAAGAAGAGGAAATTAGAAATCTAAAACATATTGTTGGGAATCTTCAGGATACTATTAAAAAACCCAACATTCGGGTTCTAAGAGTTCCTGAAGGCATGGAGAGGGAGAAAGGATTAGAAGGCCTTTTTAGTGAGATATTAGCAGAAAATTTCCCAGGTTTGGAGAAGGACAGAGAAATCCTAGTACAGGAAGCTCACAGAACCCCTAATAAACATGACCAAAAGAGATCCTCACCACGACACGTTGTAATTAAACTCTCCACAGTGAAACATAAAGAAAAGATCCTAAAATGTGCAAGAGAGAAACGTCAGATTACTCTCAGAGGATCTCCAATCAGACTCACAGCTGACTTCTCATTAGAAACTCTACAAGCTAGGAGGGAATGGCGAGATATAGCCCAGGTACTAAGAGAGAAAAACTGCCAGCCCAGAATATTATATCCTGCAAAGCCATCATTTGTGAATGAAGGTGAAATAAAGACTTTTCATAGCAAACAGAAATTGAAAGAATTTGTTGCCACTCGTCCAGCCCTGCAAAAGATGCTTAAAGATGTGTTACACACAGAAACACAGAAACACGGTCATCAATATGAAAGAAGGTAAAGGAAGGAAACCAAGGAAGGAAACCTCACAGCAAAAGATCACAGGGAATTCAAAGCATATATTGAGAACTTATCTTTGGCAAATGGCAGGGCAAAGTTACCACTTATCATTAGTCACATTGAACGTGAATGGCCTGAACTGTCCAGTTAAAAGACACCGATTGGCTGATTGGGTTAAGGAACAAAACCCATCTATTTGCTGCTTACAAGAAGCACATCTTTCCAACAAAGATCCATACAGACTGAAAGTGAAAGGCTGGAAAAAGATATACCATGCCAACAGAAATGAAAAAAGAGCGGGCATAGCCATCTTAATATCGGACACCATAAACTTTACCACAAAAACTGTTAAGAGAGACAAAGAGGGGCACTATATAATGATTAAGGGATCAATACAACAAGAAGATATAACAATTATCAATGTATATGCACCTAAATACAGGGCACCAGTTTATCTAAAAGATTTGTTAACGGACTTAAAGGGAGACTAAGACCCCAATACAATAGTACTGGGGGACTTCAATACTCCACTCTCAGAAATAGACAGATCAACAGGACAGAAGATCAACAAGGATACAGTAGATTTAAACGACACTATAGCCCAAATGGATCTAACAGATATATACAGAACTTTCAATCCTACAGCTAAAGATTTTACATTCTTCTCAGCAGTACATGGAACCTTCTCTAGGATTGACCACATACCAGGCCATAAAGCAAGTCTCAGCAAATTCAAAAGAATTAGAATCATACCATGCAGCTTCTCAGACCATAAAGGAATGAAGTTGGAAATTAGCAACTCAGGAATCCCTAGAGCATACTCAAACACATGGAGATTGAACAACATGCTCCTGAATGAACAATGGGTCATAGAAGAAATCAAAGGAGAAATCAAAAACTTTCTGGAAGTAAATGAGGATAACAGCACAACATACCAAAACTTATGGGATGCAACAAAAGCAGTGTTAAGAGGAAAGTTTATATCAATAGGTGCCTACATCAAGAAATTGGAAAGGCACCAAATAGATGAGCTTTCAATTCACCTCAAGGATCTAGAAAACCTACAGCAAACCAGACCCAAATCTAGTAGAAGAGAAATAATTAAAATCAGAGAAGAAATCAACAGGATTGAATCAAGAAAAGCATTACAAAAAATCAGCCAAACGAGGAGCTGGTTTTTTGAAAAAATAAACAAAATTGACACCCCATTGGCCCAACTAACTAAAAAAAGAAGAGAAAAGACCCAAATCAATAAAATCAGAGATGAAAAAGGAAATGTAACAACAGACACCACAGAAATAAAAAGAATCATCAGAAATTACTACAAGGACTTGTATGCCAGCAAACAGGGAAACCTATCAGAAATGGATAGATTCCTGGACACATGCAACATACCTAAATTGAACCAGGAAGACATCGAAAACCTAAACAGACCCATAACTGAGACAGAAATTGAAACAGTAATAAAGGCCCTCCCAACAAAGAAAAGCCCAGGACCAGATGGATTCACTGCTGAATTCTACCAGACATTTAAAGAAGAAGTAACTCCAATTCTTCTCAAACTATTCAGAACAATCGAAGAAGAGGGAATCCTCCCAAATTCTTTCTATGAAGCCAGCATCACCTTAATTCCTAAGCCGGAAAAAGATGCAGCACTGAAAGAGAATTACAGACCAATATCCCTGATGAACATAGATGCAAAAATCCTCAATAAAATTCTCGCCAATAGAATGCAACAACACATCAGAAAGATCATCCACCCAGACCAAGTGGGATTTATCCCTGGTATGCAGGGATGGTTTAATGTGCGCAAGACAATCAATGTGATACACCACATTAACAGACTGCAGAAGAAAAACCATATGATTATCTCAATAGATGCCGAGAAAGCATTTGATAAAATACAACACCCGTTCATGATGAAAACTCTAAGCAAACTGGGTTTGGAAGGAACATTCCCCAATACAATCAAAGCAATCTATGAAAAATCCACAGCCAACATCCTATTGAATGGGGAAAAGTTGGAAGCATTTCCACTGAGATCTGGTACCAGACAGGGATGCCCACTCTCACCACTGCTATTCAATATAGTTCTGGAGGTTCTAGCCAGAGCTATTAGGCAAGAAAAAGAAATTAAAGGAATACAAATTGGGAAGGAAGAACTCAAACTATCCCTCTTTGCAGATGACATGATTCTTTATTTAGGGGACCCAAAGAACTCTACTAAGAGACTATTGGAACTCATAGAAGAGTTTGGCAAAGTAGCAGGGTATAAAATCAATGCACAAAAATCAACAGCCTTTGTATACACAGACAATGCCATGGCTGAGGAAGAACTTCTAAGATCAATCCCATTCACCATAGCTACAAAAACAATCAAATACCTTGGAATAAACTTAACCAAGGACGTTAAAGATCTCTACGATGAAAATTACAAAACCTTAAAGAAAGAAATAGAAGAGGATACCAAGAAATGGAAAAATCTTCCATGCTCATGGATTGGAAGAATCAATATCATCAAAATGTCCATTCTCCCAAAAGCAATTTACAGATTCAATGCAATACCAATCAAGATACCGAAGACCTTCTTCTCAGATCTGGAAAAAATGGTGCTGAAATTTATATGGAGGCACAAGAGATCTCGAATAGCTAAAGCAATCTTGTACAACAAAAACAAAGCCGGAGGCATCACAATACCAGATTTCAGGACATACTACAGGGCAGTTGTAATCAAAACAGCATGGTACTGGTACAGAAACAGATGGATAGACCAATGGAACAGAATAGAAACACCAGAAATCAATCCAAACATCTACAGCCAACTTATATTTGATCAAGGATCTAAAACTAATTCCTGGAGCAAGGACAGTCTATTCAATAAATGGTGCTGGGAAAATTGGATTTCCACGTGCAGAAGCATGAAGCAAGACCCCTACCTTACACCTTACACAAAAATCCACTCAACATGGATTAAAGACCTAAATCTACGACCTGACACCATCAAGTTACTAGAGAACATTGGAGAAACCCTTCAAGATATTGGCACAGGCAAAGAATTTCTGGAAAAGACCCGGGAGACACAGGCAGTCAAAGCCAAAATCAACTATTGGGATTGCATCAAATTGAGAAGTTTCTGTACTGCAAAAGAAACAGTCAGGAGAGTGAAGAGACAACCGACAGAATGGGAAAAAATATTTGCAAACTATGCAACAGATAAAGGGTTGATAACCAGAATCTACAAAGAGATCAAGAAACTCCACAAAAACAAAACCAACAACCCACTTAAGAGATGGGCCAAGGACCTCAATAGACATTTTTCAAAAGAGGAAATCCAAATAGCCAACAGGTACATGAAAAAATGTTCAAGGTCATTAGCAATCAGGGAAATGCAAATCAAAACCACAATGAGGTTTCACCTCACCCCGGTTAGAATGGCTCACATTCAGAAATCTACCAACAACAGATGCTGGCGAGGATGTGGGGAAAAAGGGACACTAACCCACTGTTGGTGGGAATGCAAACTGGTCAAGCCACTATGGAAGTAAGTCTGGAGATTCCTCAGAAACCTGAAGATAACCCTACCGTTCGACCCAGCCATCCCACTCCTTGGAATTTACCCAAAGGAATTTAAATTGGGAAACAAAAAAGCGGTCTGCACCCTAATGTTTATTGCAGCTCAATTCACAATAGCTAAGACCTGGAACCAACCTAAATGCCCATCAACGGTAGACTGGATAAAGAAATTATGGGATATGTACTCTTTAGAATACTATACCGCAGTAAGAAACAACGAAATCCAGTCATTTGCAACAAAATGGAGGAATCTGGAACACATCATGCTGAGTGAAATAAGCCAGTCCCAAAGGGACAAATACCATATGTTCTCCCTGATCGGTGACAACTGACTGAACACCAAAAAGGAAACCTCCTGAAGTGAAATGGACACTATGGGAAATGGTGACTTGATCAGCATAGCCCTGACTGTTAATGAACAACTTAATACATTATCCCTCTTAGTAGTTTTTTTTGTCTGTTCTACTTAATATGACTGGTTTAATTCTGTAATTAATGCACAGTTATTCTTAAGTGTTGAAAATTAACTGAAATGTGATCCCTGTTAAACATAAGAGTGGGAATAAGAGAGGGAGAGATGTATAATTTGGGACATGCTCAAGCTGACTTGCCCCAAATGGTAGAGTTAGAAACATACCAGGGGATTCCAATTCAATCCCATCAAGGTGGCAAGTACCAATGCCATCTCACTATTCCAAGTGATCAATTTCAGTTCACAATTGATCATAATGAAAGGACTAAGAGTCAAAGGGAGCACATAAACAAGTCTAGTACCTGCTAACACTAACTGATGGAATAAATAAAGGGGAGAGTGATCCAACATGGGAAGTGAGATACTCAGCAGACTCATAGAATGGCAGATGTCCTAAATAGCACTCTGGCCTCAGAATCAGCCCTAAAGGCATTCGGATCTGGCTGAAAGTTTGTCTCTTTCAACATCCTAATTGTTGGTCAGTGTGCATCCATTGTCTTACATCATGAGTGTCTGGATTTTATTTTTAACCTTTTGTCAAAATTTGTTAGGGGTGTGTGTGTGTGTATGTGTGTCTATGTTTATCATGCTTAGAATATTGTTGGAATTTAGCTACTTTTTAATGTAAATGATCTCTATGTTTGACATTTTTTAATTTCTTGGCCTTGGATGTAGTGATCATCAGATATTTTCCTAAATGTGTAAAACTGCAGGAAAAGCCTGACGTGATAAATGGAATCATTATTACTTATTTTGAAATCAAGCAAATGACAGGCATAATCCAGACCAGGAATAAAAAAAGAATGCAACTGTAGAAAGTATTTAAATACTACTTTTAAGCACTTTAGCAAAATTAGAAATCTCAAAAAAGTTTTCATGCTGTTTGTAGAAATTAAAATATTAAAGGAAGATTTGTTGAGTATTTAGTTGTAATCTGATTTCCAACCTGCTTACATTTTTTAGTGTCCTATGAATTATTTTTAGATGATATGTTTTGTTTTTAAATCTAAAAAGCAAGTGCTTTAAAATAGACTTGTGAAATTTTAAAATAGATAAAAAAGTACATGTAGATTGCCAATTATAAGTTGTTACTTTTGGCCAGTTACTTCATTTCTCTGGAGCTCAACTTTGTTCTCTGTGAAGTTGTAGCAATGGAGCCAAAACATTCCAGGGTTGCATCTTTCCACTCTAACAATCTTTGCTTTTATTTTATTTCTATAATGGTATTCTTATGTCTATTTAAAAAACCTTTTAAAAACCTTTAAAATAATGTATTTTCAAAGGTTTATTTATTTGAAAGACAGAGTTACAGAGAGGTAGAGACAGAGACAGAGACAGAACCAGAGAGAGATTGTTTACATGTGCTGGGTCACACTCCAAATGGCCAAAATGGCCACGGCTGGACCAGGCAAAAACCAGTAGCCTGGAACTCCATCCAAGTCTCCCACGTGGGTGGCAGGGTCCTAAGTACTTGGGCCATCTTCCCTGATTTTCCAGGGGCATAGTCAAGGAGGTGGATTAGCAGTAGAACAGCTGGGACTCAAACCAGCACTCATATGGGATGCCAGTGTCACAGGCAGCAGCTTAACCCACTGTGCCACAGTGCTGGCTCCTACATTATTAAGCCTTGTAAATATTATTGGAATTTTAGGCCTTGACTAAATAAAATTTGCTGATTTGTCAAAAGTGAATGGGAGGGTGAACCAATGGCAAAGGAAGACC
Source organism: Oryctolagus cuniculus (assembly GCF_964237555.1). Taxonomy (NCBI): domain Eukaryota; kingdom Metazoa; phylum Chordata; class Mammalia; order Lagomorpha; family Leporidae; genus Oryctolagus; species Oryctolagus cuniculus. The sequence continues at coordinate 35,063,086 of NC_091441.1, read as the reverse complement.
TTTCTCTCTGTCTCTCTCTCTCACTGTCCACTCTGTCAAAAAAAAAAAAAAAGTGAATTTCAGTTAACTGCCTTTAAGCCAATTAAAAGGAATGGTATTTTGTATTCTCATACAGATGAGGCCTAACGCAGATGAAAATGACAGGACAGGCCAGTGCCGCGGCTCAATAGGCTAATCCTCCTCCTTGCGGCGCCGGCACACCGGGTTCTAGTCCTGGTCGGGGCGCCGGATTCTGTCCTGGTTGCCCTTCTTCCAGTCCAGCTCTCTGCTGTGGCCCGGGAGTACAGTGGAGGATGGCCCAAGTGCTTGGGCCCTGCACCCCATGGGAGACCAGGAGAAGCACCTGGCTCCTGTCATCGGATCAGCGTGGTGCGCCGGCCACAGCGCGCCGGCCACGGCGGCCATTGGAGGGTGAACCAACGGCAAAGGAAGACCTTTCTCTCTGTCTCTCTCTCTCACTGTCCACTCTGCCTGTCAAAAAAAAAAAAAATGATAGGACAAGTTCTATGACTAAGGCTAACTTGATGTAATTTTAGGATCCATGGTTCGTAGATCCTACCCTTAATTGAGGATGGTGGGAACAATTCTTTTTTTAAAGTGTGAAATTATACTCTTTTGTTTATTTGATGAAGAGACATTTGAAATGCTGACTTAATCCACCTGGATTTGTTTTACCCAGCACTTTTCTATATCTGACACAGGTTTAATTCAATATGAAAGATTTCACTGCTCTTGGAAGGGAAACTCATGAAATTCCAGGAGATAGAGCTTTAAAGCCTGCTCAGAACCTGGAATAGTGTTACGGCTGTGTTGTATTTCAGTGTGGTGGAATTGAAGATGTCCTTTAAGCTTATCAGACCCACTACTGACATTTTGCAGCATCCTGGAAAAATAAATATGGAGGCTCACATTCTATATGTGTGTTTAAAATTTATAAATCCAAGCCAGTGAATTTGTAAATCTAATATGTAACACTTTCTATTCTCTTTCCTTGGCAAATATGTCTTCATAATGACTTGTAATTATAGGCTTCAGCTTAGATCCTTTAATACCTACTTCCTTTCAACCCTAGACCTAAACCTAAGTTCACATCTTCTCTTTGTCTTTCCACCCACATCCCTATTCTACCTTGTGTTGGACCCTATATGGTTATGAGTCCATCCCCAGTTCAAACTTGACAGCAGCTTGATCTGTGGAGCCATCCACTGGGGCCAAGGGTGTCTACACCTGTGACTTGATTCACCCTTGAAAGACAGAAGAGGGAAGAGGCTCATGCAATAGATGCTAGGGCATGCAGATTCTAGATAGACATATCCCCTTGGGTCTCTGTGGTTGAGTGTGGCTGCAGAAGGGCCAATGTAGTTGCAGAGACAGGTCTTCTTCCTTTTCATTGTGATAGAACCCCAAGGAACCCTACTGCAAGAGACTAAAAGGGTAATTTATTTCAAAACTACTGGACAGGCTCCAGGGCAGCAATATGCTGAGTGCTGGGACCAACGACAGGGCTGTCTTTCCTAATAGCTGTACCTGTATGCTGTAGTCTGTCTCATTGCAGATAGAACCTCTGGTCCATGTGGCAGGAAATCTGGGAACAGACTGTTGCTAGCTGTGCCTGTTTTAGTGTGGGCAACCAAAGAGGTGCTTTTAGTTCTCATTTTAAAATTCGAAGGCAGTGGTTTGATTTTTCTTGGATCAGGATACTTGTCTTCCACAAATCAGCTATTGACAGATAAACGGATACTGTGACTCACAAAAAATTTCATGATAAATGAATAAAAAAAGTTTTATGAGATAGAAGAAAACTTTTGAGAAGTAAAACTTAAAAGTATTAACAGCTTTTATTACATTGTAATTGGAGCTACGAATTAATTCTTGCAAGGAAAAAAAAAACAAAAAAAGTATGCAAAAATCTTGTAAAATGATACAAACATCCTTTGCATTATATTTGGCTTTCCTATTGCCATCATGGAGAAAGTCTGTTTTGAATAAGTATGTGAGGCCATCATCAGATTTCTCAAGGAGTCTCCTTAATCCTTTGCTATTTATATCATTCTCTTTTTTTTTAACTTTTATTTAATGAATATAAATTTCCAAAGTACAGCTTATGGATTACAATGGCTTCCCCCCCATAACGTCCCTCCCACCCGCAACCCTCCCCTTTCCCACTCCCTCCCCCCTTCCATTCACATCAAGATTCATTTTTGATTCTCTTTATATACAGAAGATCAGTTTAGCATATATTAAGTAAAGATTTCAACAGTTTGCTCCCACACAGAAACATGAAGTGAAAAATACTGTTTGAGTACTAGTTATAGCATTAAATCTCAATGTACAGCACATTAAGGACAGAGATCCTACATGAGGAGTAAGTGCACAGTGACTCCTGTTGTTGACTTAACAAATTGACACTCTTGTTTATGGCATCAGTAATCACCCTAGGCACTTGTCATGAGTTGCCAAGGCTATGGAAGCCTTTTGAGTTCACCAACTCTGATCATATTTAGACAAGGCCATGGTCAAAGTGGAAGTTCTCTCCTCCCTTCAGAGAAAGGTACCTCCTTCTTTGATGACCTGTTCTGTCCACTGGGATCTCACTCGTGGAGATCTTTCATTTAGGTTTTTTTTTTTTTTTCAGAGTGTCTTGGCTTTCCATGCCTGAAATACTCTCATGGGCTTTTCAGCCGGATCTGCATGCCTTAAGGGCTGATTCTGAGGCCAGAGTGCTGTTTAGGACATCTGCCATTCTATGGGTCTGCTGTGTATCTCACTTCCCATGTTGGATCGTTCTCTCCCTTTTTTATTCTGTCAGCTAGTATTTGCAGACACTAGTCTTGTTTATATGATTCCTTTGGTTCTTAGTCCTATCATTACGATCAATTGTGAACTGAAATTGATCACTGGGACTAGTGAGATGGCATTGGTACATGCCACTTTGATGGGATTGAATTTGAATCCCCTGGTATGTTTCTAACTGTACCGTTTGAGGTAAATCAGCTTGAGCATGTCCTGAATTGCACATTCTCTTTTCAAGCACCTATTCTGTCATCAACTTCTGTTAGCTAAAAAAACTTTTTTGTTAACTTGTTAACTCTTCTCATTTTTTCAAGGATTTGTGTATGTGCTAAGCAGTGTTGCATTATCACTTTCATAGACTCATGATACCTTGATCTTTGAAATTTGTGACTTCACTTTGTAATCATTTTTCATTCTGTACTAATATGTGAATTCAGTGCAGATAAATGAGAGGTAACTTCCAGAGTTGTGGACTAGAATGAATGGATCAATAGAGCATAGGTTTAAGAAGTGTGAGGGGGTAGAAGGGGCTAATTATGGTTGGCTTATCAATAAATATCCTTATATTTTAAAGAATTTTGCTTCCTTCTAAAATGTCATAACTCTGGGAAGTAGATAATAAATTTTCAGAAAATAAAGACACCTGAATAACACTATGATTAAGAATGGAGTTTTGAGGTTGGCATTTTGGTGCAGTAGGTTAAGGCACAGCCTGCAATGCCTGCATTCTGTGTTGGAGCTCAGCTTTGAGTCCCAGCTGCTCTGCTTCTGATCCAACTCTCTGATAACATGCCTGGGAAAACCCTGGAAGGTGTCTTGTGTATTTGGGAACTTGCCACCCACTTAGGAGACCTGGGTGGAGTTCCAGGCTTCTGGCTTCAGCCTGGCCCAGCCCCAGCTGTTAATGACTATTTGGGGAGTGAAACAGCAGATGGAAGGCCTCTTGCTCTCTGTCTCTCTCTCCTTATCTCTATGTCACTCTGTCTTTCAAATAAATAAAATAAATCTTAAAAATAAGAGTGGATGGGGCTGGCATTGTGGCGTAGTAGGTAAAGCTGCCGCCTGCATTGCCAGCATTCCATATGGGCGCAAATTCAAGTTCCAGCTGCTCCACTTCCAATCCAGCTCTCTGTCATGGCCGGGGAATGCCATAGAAAATGGCCCAAGTGCTTGGACCCCTACACCCACATGGGAGACCCAGAAGAAGATCCTGGCTTCGGATTGGCCTGGTTCTAGCTGTTGTGGCCTTTTGGGGAGTAAGTCAGTGGATGGAAGACTCTCTCTCTCTCTCTCTCTCTCTCTCTGCCTCTGTGTAACTCTGCCTTTCAAATAAATAAATAAATCTTAAAAAAATAAAGATGGAGTTTTGAGGAACTTTGACTTGTGCATGTAGCCCTGCCAGTCATTTACAATTTCCTTCTGTGCACGGAACTCTTCTCCAGTCTGCTGCTTACTTATTTATAAAGTGAGATTAACAAGTCCCTTTTTATTGTATAGTTGGAAGAACTAAAAACACACTCTTCCTGGCACTGGTTCTTACTCAGCAAATGGGAGGTATTAGATTGAGATGCAATCCCTGTACTCTAGGAACTCAGTTGAGAGATGATAAAACTTGTACAGTGTTTTATAATATATCATGGAAATCATGAGAACAGAGAAATACAATGGACATTGAATGGGAAGGAAGAGTCACCCTAGACAGGAGCATCTGGCAAGGCTTCCTGCTGAAGTGACACCTACACTGGTTTCCCAGGCATGGCAAGAGTTATCCTGACTACAGAGGGCAGGGAGGTGCTGGTGAGAGGAGGCTCCAGTCTGAGGTCCAATAGGAATGGAGGTACAAGTGATGCATGGAACCCATGCTCATACAGCTGCCAGTGGACCCAAGGGGCTTAAGTGGGAGGCAAAGGCTGGATGCAGCAAGACTTCTTTGCAGTCATATTTCTAGGAAAATATGAATTCCATGTTAGAAATATCCATACACAATCAAACTTGCAACCCAACTGGCTCATGAATTATTACCTTCTATGTGATCTTGTGAGCATTTTATTTGTCAAAAATATTTAACAATCTGATTCTTAGCATAATGCAGTCTGGTGTGGTTAAATAGAAACAGTCATAAATTTTATATAGACCTTTATAGTTTTGCAAGTAGCCTTACATTCTTGCAGGTGAATTAACTGTTAGTTTCATTTCTTATAGATCAAAAAGTTAGATTTAGAAATATTAAATGACTTTCCAAGGATACATTTAAGTGTAGACCTAAGACCAGAGTGCAGTCTTCCAAGTCCTGACTAAGTACCCTTGCTCATTCCTCTATAGCAAGGGCCAGCAAACCTTTTATGTAAAAGGCCAGATTTGTATACATTTTAGCCTTTGTGGGCCATTTGAACCGTGTCATAATGACTCACCTAAGCTTTTGGAGCATGAGACCAGTTATGATAATAAAAAATAGATTAAAAAATGCGCATGGCTGTGTACCAATAAAATTTCCTCTACAAACCCCGGCTATAGATTTGACCCATAGGTTGTAATCTGCTAACCTTTGCTCTACAAATGCTGCATTCCATGGATTTTTTTTTCGCTAATAAGTAGTAGAGAATTTCGAGTGTGTTACTCCAGAACATTTTTTATTATCTCCAGCATCTGCTATCTGAGTAGCATCATTTGTATTAATATGAGACTCTCACCTTTGTTCTTCACTTGGTAAAAATCACCTCCCTCTGCAGTAATCAGGATTGTCTTGTCATCAGATTCTGGGTTGGTTCATAATGAAACTAGTTCCTATTTACCCATTGGTGTCCTGTTGATGACTTCTAGCAGCCCCTGGGTGCTCTGCTCATCAGGCTTACAGATGTTTCACTCCTCCCTATAGCTTTGTCCTGTGTGATTTCATGAGTAGAAAATGGAGAGAGATTTCTGTACAGTAACCTCAGTGCCCCAGTGTACCACTGATACAGGTTTCTTTGAGTCACAGTTTTTACTAAAGGTTTAGAAATAGCTAGAGAGAATTTCAACACAGGAAAATAAGTATCCTCAGAGAACAAAGCAGAAAGTACAAAGATCTATAACCTTACAGAGTCAGCTTATTGATCCATTTCAATTCTGTTTTCTTCCTATTCATACATCTTCTCTTTGTCTTCTTCCATATTTCCCAGTCTTTTACCTTTACTGGTGTAAACCTTACATGCATAGAATCCCACTGTTTCTTTAGGAAAACTCATAGGGGCCCTAGAGCCAGAGAATGGACTGATACATGCCTGCCCACATCCGTCATGTCTCCTCTCTCTCCTTCACTCTCAGCATCTCTTCAGTTACTAGATTATTTCACATCTACCTCAGAAATGCATCTGAGATTTTCTGTCACTGCCTTACATTAGTCCATATCTTCTCTCATTTAGAATATGATCTCTCCCTGCCATCACTATCTCAGCAGTTCACTTTTTCCCATAGCCTCACAATCTGAATGATAATTCCTAGAAGCGAAGTTCCACACATTATGTAGACTTCTATTTATGTAACCTACAGGATGTAATGCAAATTTCTAACTTTATCTAAGGTCCTTTATAATCTGACATCTGGCTCCATACTTTCTCCTCCTCCTCCTTCTTCTTTAAATATTTATTTATTTATTGAAAGGAAGAGTGACACAGAGAAAGGGGAACAAAGATACCTCCCATCCACTGCTTTACTCACCAAATGCCCGCAACAAGAAGATCTGGACCAGGATGAAGTCAGGAGCCAGGAACTCCATCTACGTCTCCCATATGGGTGGCAGACCTACCTTCCAAGGCACATTAGCAGGAATCCAAATCAGAAGTGGAATAGCCAGGTCTCAGTCTGGCACTCCAAGTCTGGCCAGTGTTGCAAGTGATGGCTTCACTTGCTATGCCACAATGTCAGCTGCATTGCTTCCTTCTGTTTTCCATAACCAACTGAAGTAGGCCGTTCCTTTCTACCACATTCTGACAGATCCCCATTCAGGAGAAGACTTTTCTATACCTCATGCCTTTGAAAAGACTTTTCTTGTGCTAAAAGCATGGGTGCTTAATTTATTTTCTTCTCCTTTACTACCATAACATATATGCTGTTTAGTAATAGTGAGCCTGGATATAATGGGGAGGTGTTCATGCCATCCATTCCAGACATCTAAGCACCTCCTCCTTTCACCACCCTCAAACTCACAGGCATCCCACACAGACAGGTTGGATCAGGTTGGCTTAGGATATATACCCACACTCCATGCTATGTAGAAGGAAAAAAAAAAAACCTTGAATATATGATTTAAGCATATCAACGATTATTATTGCTTTCATTAGATAATACCTCTGTTCTAGCTAGAAACAAATTTTGTCCTATCACAGAAAATATTTTCTAATTACTGGGTCTATAAAATTCATTACATAGTAGGATTGCATTGACTGGTAATTTTCCTCTGTCCTTTCTTTCCTTACTCCTATCTTCCCTTTGTCTTCTCCTTACTGCCTGTGTTCATCCTTTTTGGATTTTGAGAGTTGTACCGCATTGTTCCATGAGTTGTGGAGGATTCTAAAATGTTGCCATGGTCCTGGATGATGCATTTAGGTGCACAAAGGCAAGGGAAGGATGATCAAAGTAACCCTACACACAGCTGAGCAAATAGGGTTAAGGAGGAGCAGAGAAGAAAGAGAATGCTTCTGAGGCACAATCATGAAGTTTTTCAAGCAGGAGCTTTGAGATCAAATAGGCATTCAGTTATCGGAGTGGAGACAGGTGCAGCCACCAAAAGGAAACTGCCTATATGTAAATAGGTTAGTAGCATGAAATGTGTTTGGGTACACTGGGGGAAGAATGTAAATTTTAATCAACTGAAATTTATATAATAAAAAGTGGGTATGTGGAGTTTTTTATGTTTATTTAGTCATAGACATATCAGAATAGGCATTTTTTCTTTTTTGGAAATTGTACTTGAGCTCCTGACTTGATTCAGTAGTGATGAATGAAACATTTTCTTTTGGTTTTCATTTGTTCTTCAAGTAATATTATTGATTGACTGTCCGCAATTATCAGATACTGTACTTAGTCTCTGTCCGCTGATAATTATGTGTCAGACTTAAGTATTTAGAAACAGTAGGAGAGATTATTAATCAAATCTAAAAATCTACATTTTACTCTATGTCTACAGGCTCCTAAATGAGAGCTTTCCAGTCCATGTATTGTTGAACTTACCACACTGCCTTGACTAAAGGTACAGAGAAGAAAAATACAAACTTAGTCTTACTATGTTCATTATTCTAATTAACTATACATATGACTGTATCTCTATCTGTTTTCACCAATCAGGATAATTGTTGAACTTATCATTTTCACATTTATTTTGTTATAGCATAGTGCAGGAATAAACTGACTTGTTCATTCTCTCTGGAGTTTGGTACAAAGGATGTAGTTGTGTGTTCCTAAATGAACTTTATTAATGAATCACCTCTTATGTATCCTAGCAACATTCAAAATAATTTTATAACTGCCCAGTTGTCCTTATCAGTAGACTGCTGTTTTCTCTGTTCACAGACACAATCTCAAGGCCATTGCTAAGCTTCTAATTGACTGTTCAAAATGATTCAATTATACTCCCCAAATTATAAGAAAAAAAGGTAAAAAATGATCTGGAAGTAATCATGTGTCCTAGGAAATGGTATGTGAGGGAAATTGCAAAGGAATGTTGCAATTATTATCTTGCACTGAGGAGGTTTTATTCAAGGTTAATCATCTCCTGCTTAGCTTCGTCCTTCTACTTGGATAAATACCTGCCTAGGGCTACAAGAGCCAAGAGAGACCAGGGACACATGAGGCTGGGAATGATTGAGTATGGGTCTCAACTTAATACTTTTTTCACTTATTTGTGGAATGGCACCTGACACTTTAAATAACATATTTAATCATATTGATGCAAAATGCTTTCCAAATACATGCATTGTCCTTATTTTATAAACAGAGGCAGAGTGAAAGATAGCTAAATGACTTCCAAAGTTCACAGAAATCACAAAAGAATGGGAAACAGTCCACAGAGAGCCCTAACACATTGCAAACCCCACAACCACAACTAAGGGTGTCCAGATGAGTTAAGTGAAGGCTAGGGGTTCTCAGGACTGGGTTGCTGCTAGTTAGCTGTGTGCAGCTGAGCTTTAGTTTTCCTCATTTTAAACAATAAGAGGTTTTCTCTGAGATCTGTGATGGTGATACATTCCTATGTCATGGCTTCAGAAATGTCAACCTTTTCCCTTTTGAAATAATAGCAATTTGAGGAGAATTCAGTTGCAATTTACTTCTGTTCTGAAAAAAAATTTCAAGTCAATGACAGTTTTAATTAAAGGGGAAAAAGCCTACGCGTTTAGCCTTTGCTATAAGCTACTTAGTGGCCAGTGAATGTGTTCTGTAACGTTGTGTCATGGGAGATCTTGTTGGCATTTTATTGATCATACATTTGTATTCATTTGGCATACTTTTATTGAATTGCTACCATATTCAAAGTCTATGTTAGGTACTTCTGGAATGGAGAACTGAATAAGATGGAATTCTTGCCTACACTTATAAGCAGGAACAGGGGATCATAAATCGCTCAGTAAGTCCATGGCAAGATTAAAGAGCAGTGAAATATAGTAAAGCCAGATGATTGAGGCAATGCTATGAAGAGATACGAAGCTTGTGTTTGAATTCTGACTATACCATTTACTTGGAAAATGCATAAGAGTTCATGTAGATGCTCTTTTTAAAAAACTTCTATTTAATAAATATAAATTTTGAAATTACAACTTTTGGATTATAGCAGTTTTCCCCTCCATAGCCACCCTCCCAACCACAAACCATCCCATCTCCTACTCCCTCTCCCATCCCATTCTTCATTAAGATTCATTTTTAATTATCTTTATATACAGAAGATCAACTTAGTATATACTAAGTAAAGATTTCAACAGTTTGCACCCACACAGACACACAAAGTATAAATTAGTGTTTGAGTACTAGTTTTACCGTTAATTCGCTTAAAATCTATGAACTCTCTGCAATGCTGGTAAATTTAAAATGGAGCACCAAGTTTGAATATCAGTTCGGCTCTTTCTTAAAATAACATAGTTTTTCTTAAAATAAACATAAGCTTATCATATGATCCAACAATTTGGCTCTTAGTATCTTCCCAAGATACATGAAAACATATATCCACATAAAGATTAGTATGTGAATATTGTGGCAGTACTATTTACAATAGCCAAAAAGTAGAAACAACTCAAATGTGCAACTGATGAATGCATAAACCAAATATGGTACATCTATACAAAGGAATATTACTCAGCAGTTACAATGAGTGAAAATGGATATGTGCTAGACTATTGATGAGCCCCAGAAACATTATACTAAGTGAATGAAACTAGACAATAAGGCCACATAGTGTATGACTTCATTCATGTGAAATTACCAGAGAAGAAAATTTATAGAGACGCAAAGTAGATATATGGTTGCTTGAGTCTGTGGATATGATTAGTAGTGAGCATAAATGAGCACAAGACTTCATTTTTGGATGAAAATGTTCTAATTAGATTATGTGATAGTTGTACAACTGTGTATACTAACTAAAAATTGAAATGAGTTATTTGGAAATAGGATATGTTTGAGGCAAAATATAAATAAGCATTTAAATTTACAGACTGATATGTAATATAGACCGCATTTTAAAAGTTATTAGAAAAAATAATTATCACTTTTGATTGGGTTTTAAAGAATCTCTTGGAAAAAGTAGGTTTCTGAAGTGAATATGGAGAAGTTTGCATTGAGTTGGGTTTTGAAATATAAATAAAATTTATTCAAGATTCTTTACTTGGTTTGCCCTAAACTATACTCCCTAAACATATATTTCTTTATTTCATTTAAAACAGTTCAGTTTGGAATTCCATATCTGCTGTTTGTTAAATACTATTTGACACGCATCACTCTCTCCCAGAATATTACTTTTCCTTTCAGAATTCCCTTCACAGTAAGAATAACAGCTTATTTCTTTCTACTCCCCAACAAGGTACCTAGTGCAGTGCATAGTTTAGTTAATCCCCACTCCCATGAATAACCCTAGCTTTCTTACCTGACCAACTGATACCATGTCTAGGGGGTAGCACAAACAGGGGCAACATGGTGGGGATAGTGGAGGATGAGCCATGAACTTGAGACAGTGCAGGATAATTAACTGAGTCCTTATTAGGAGACCTTGAAAACCAGGGAGAGGGAGTTTGGTAATTAGCTAGCTGAGGAGCAAAAGAGCAGCTGGTATAGATGGTATACTAGGAACCAAACCTGTGAGCAGTGTGGGGTTAGCTTGTGAGAGGAGAGCTTTAGTCCAGACAGGATCACTTTTTTGTCATGTATTTTAAAGCTCAGTTCACCTGTTTTGGGATTCTCATGATAGTTTGCTTTAAGTTCTGCTTCCTAGAAATTACTTGTTTCTTTGTGGTTCTCCTCTGGCACTAACTGGAGGAGGCTGAATTTTTTTTTTTTTTTTTTGAAAAGTTCCTGCAAGAGCACTCTTTGAAACAAGATGACTATTGTTTCCAAAGGACTTCACTCTATCTCTGATTTTTTTTAAATATCAAGCTTTTTTAAAAAATTATTTTTGAAAGCAGAATGTATATGTGTGTGTGTGTGTGTGTGTGTTAGAGAGAGAGAGAGAGAGAGAGAATCTTCTAGTCACTGTTTTGACTCCCCAAATGACTGGAACCAGGAGCTCCATCCTGATCTCCCACATGAGTGGTAGGGGTTTAGAGGGTCAAACACTTGGACCATCATATGCCATGCATTAGCAAGAAACTGGATAAGAAGCAGAGCAGCTGGGACATGAACTTGCACTCATGCCAGCATCACAAGTGGTGGTGTAACACACTGCACCATAACACTGGCCCCTTTTGTTCTCATTTGAAAGCCAGCAATAGAAAATAAAATCAATCTATTAGCCTAGACTAAATATTGTGTTTTGATTTTTTAATAAGATATGCTCAAATTTCGAAGCTCCTTTGTTACTACAAAACTGACTCACATGTAAAACATTAATATCATGTCTACAATTTTGTTTCTTGCTGGTTAAAAGGGAACATTCCTTGACATGGCAGCAAACCACAAAGTTCCACTGTTAAGAGCAGCATTGTGACTTAGTGCTTTTCAGTCTGACCTGAAACACATTCAACATCCCCAGAATCGATGCCCTGAGCTCTGTGGGGCCTGAGGACCAATAGGGAGTATGATTTTGAAGTCATTATCAATAACTATAGCACATAAGCTCACATCCAGATGAACATTCTCCATATGAAATGGTGAGTTCAATATTCTTCTATTTGGAAGGGAACTGGAGTTCGTGGAACAAAAGGTCTATTAATGCTACACAAATCACATTGATGTTGCAATGGACAGCTCCTATAGCTCCAGCTGGAGCTCATAAAAGTCCAGGAGCCTGTACGCTTTAAGTCCAAAAGGTAGAAGATGGCCATTGACCTCTTTCAGAGTGAGGGAAAGAAACACTTCAAAACAAAAAGGATATAAAACAGCTTTCATCCATATATTCCCCATCATTCAATGGCAGCAAAATCTGTGATTGACTCAAGTTATTGCAGGATTGAATTTGATTAAAATGCACAGAAGTGACAAAGATATGTGAGCAGACTTTTGAGGTACTCACATTGACTGGACTTTCTCCCAGTCGTAAGTTAATTGTCACTGTCTTCCCTCAGCTAAGTTTGGCAAGGCCCCAGAAATCAGGGTCAGTTTGTTAAACTGAACTGTCATAAAAAAGGATTCAGGTATATCAGTCTGATATACAGTAGAACAGTTCTCTAAACATTGAAGTATTACTCATGCAATACCCTATCAATTTAGTCAAACACAATTCTAGTAGTTTGGGTCCTGTTGAAAGACCACTTACCATTTTTTAAACACATTCTGTATGTCTGCCAAACAAATATTAAGTCAGTTCTATACTTCTGCTTTATAATTCTACAATTAATTTTTCGTATTGTAGACCTCAAATGTAGAAATAGAGATTAGATCTGTGATGCTAGGATTTATGTTGACTTTTACCCCAAAGGGATCTTGACGACCTAACAATCACATGAATTTCGCAGGCATTTAAGAAGGGAAGATTCACAAAGCTTATCTGAGGAAGGGAAGAAACCAATAGTTACTCAAACAAATGAGGTGTGTGGGAGTGTGGAGAGATTTGGTGGTCAAGTACAGGAGATGGTTATTTTGGACAGCTCAGTGTCCATTTGTCAGGCCTCAAGCAGCCTGGAGGACCCACAGGGAGTGGTTGTCCAGAGCAACCGTTACACTAACAGAACTGTGGGGGAGCTAGGTTAACCTCTGCCCGTCTACTTCACTGACACCTGAAAATTTACCACAAGTAATTCCTCTCCGTGGTATGTGCTTTGCCCTGTGATACCTCTATAGAAATAAAATACTTGTTTCTGGGAGAGGTAACACTAGAAAGCTAAAACCCCAGGAAATTTTAGATATGATTTAGTGCAATGTTTCATTTTATAGAAGAAATTGAAGTCCAGGAGTTAAGTGCCTATATTTTTAATTTTTTCTTTATTTTTATTTTTATTTATTTATTGGAAGACACAGAGAGAGAGACAGTGAGACAGGGAAACTGATCAAGAGAGATCCACTGGTTCACACCCCAAATGCCTACAACAGCTGGGATTGGGCCAGGCCAAAGCCAGGAGCCTGGAACTCAATCCAGATGTCCCATGTAGGAGGCAGGGGCTCAAGTCCTGGAGTCATCTGCTGCTGCCTCCCAGGTTTTGCATTAGCAGGAAGCTGAAATAGAAAGCATATCCATGACTCAAACCTAGCACTCTGAAATAGGGTGCTGGTGTCCCATGTGGTATCTTAACTGCTGTGCTAAATGTCCACCCTCAGGTTCAATATGAGTCCAGTGTTAGAATTCACATTTAGCATTTTATGCTATATTGAATCATGGCTTATGGCACAGTGTATTCACTAACATTCAACGATTTGACTTCAGAGGTCCTTCCTGGGCAACTATGGTTCTAATTTAAGGATCATTTCTTGATGAGGAGATTATTGACTCATGTTTCTAGTTGCTCAAAACATGCACAGTCATTTGAAAAATAAAATAACAAGTATTTTGTAGAGTGGTGTATGATTGGGTTCTGGATGTTTTCCTCTTATTGTAGAACCTGTTGGTTAAAAATTCAAGTACAGTCTGGCCTTCTCTCACTTTATGGAGATGATTGGTACATAATGAATACTGAATAGTGGGAAAAGAGTGACATTTCTCCAAAGTCACAGTTAGCAGCTGGCTACTTGTTGAGCCATAATAACGATAAAACAAAATACTATCTTTGATGGACTGTTTGCCATGAGCCACACACTGTTCAAAATGCCTTATTTGATTTAACTTATTTTGTCCTTACTACAAGAGGTTGAGAAATGTGCCCAGCTCTTGAGAATCAGTTCCAAGATTCAAGTTCTAACAGTCCTTTTAGAACTAACTGTTGAACCATGCAGCCCCTTATTGCAGAGCACAGCCTGTTTTCTTGCACTTTCTTCTTGGGTGCTCATTCCAATGAGTTACCACCCTCAATGCTGAAGAATACTTACATAATATCATCTATAGCACTCCAGCACGAGTTACTTTACATTAATTGCTTGCCTCTGATGTAAGGGGATCCTCATCTTGTGGTTAGAGGTTTGACCAGGATAGGATTGTGTGAAGTCTAGAACTTCTCATGATTAACATCACAATGTCTTAAACTTCCTTTGTGGTAAGGGGTGCTGTCTTATTTTGGGATGAAGGGAAAGTCTTTGGTAGGAATTCTTGTTTAAGAAGCCAGAGACACTCAACTGCACCACTTATGTGATGTGTTACCTTGGACAAATTATCTTTACTCTAGACACTCAGGCTTATAATCTGTAAGCATCTTTGTTTTCTTCTTGCTCTGCTCATGTCAGAATTTAAAGGTTATTTCCTCCACAGGACTAATGTTTTGGGAAAGTAAAATAGTTAATCTCAACTGCAAAAGAGATCTTAGCAGGCATGGACCACTGCTCCCATCCCACATGTGAGGTCTCTTATTTTACTCTGGTGATGAGTCACTGTTGAATGACAGAACAGGCAGAACTCCCTCGAAGAAAGCTAATCATTTGCAAGAAACCATTACAATGCCTGGATTTACTTCTACCCATTCCCTTTGTTTTCCTATTTTTCCACTTCTAGTCATAAGGAATGGGAGTTCTCAGATGGCCTTTTTCTACTAGAGAAGGTATGGGGGAGTAGAGAAATGAGGCAATAGAGTGATGGAAAGAGTTGTCAGAACTTTCTCAGGTCTGCTCCCCAACCAATGAGGCTGAAGGCAGAAGTCCTCCACAGTGTTAGATAGAATAAAATCTCCATTCTTTATATGCAATTTGCTTTGTGTTGTCAGAGATGTCAGGACTATACAAGCAAATGGGCATGTAAAGATGGTCTTGGAAGATGATGTGAACTGAGTGATGGAGGAGGAAGATAAGAAAGAGGTCTTACAAACATACATTGTAGACTAAGACTACCATCTTTTGGCTCTGCCATTTTCTAAGAAGGAAATAGTACAACAGAAGACGTGAGGTTGTATTTGCTTAGCTATCTTAAGTGCAAATCACCTGATTGGGATAGAAACCACCTTTTAACGTGGTTGAATTCACTGTCTAGATGTATAGGAGTCAAAATCTCAGAGCCTCAGATATCTAGTTAATATAGCTTGTGAGGACGAAACTTTCTTCCATTGCCTTCCTGTCAGTTTCTTTTTTTGGCATGAATACTTCACATGGAAGAAGCTCAAGTGACATTAGTTAAATTGTCACATATAATTTGCAACATAAAAAATTCAAGAAAACAATCAGATGACAAAAATAAAAGCTGCCGGCGCCACGGCTCAACAGGCTAATCCTCCGCCTTGCGGCGCTGGCACACCGGGTTCTAGTCCCGGTCGGGGCGCTGGATTCTGTACCGGTTGCCCCTCTTCCAGGCCAGCTCTCTGCAATGGCCCGGGAGTGCAGTGGAGGATGGCCCAAGTGGTTGTGCCCTGCACCCCATGGGAGACCAGGAGAAGCACCTGGCTCCTGCCTTCGGATCAGCATGGTGTGCTGGCCGCAGTGCGCCGGCCGCAGTGGCCATTGGAGGGTGAACCAACGGCAAAGGAAGACCTTTCTCTCTGTCTCTCTCTCTCTCTCTCTCTCTCTCACTGTCTCTGCCTGTCCAAAAAAAAAAAAAAAGTTTGAAGTTAGTATGCAAAAATTCCCCTACTCCAAACCATCTACATACACCTACAAAATACTAGAAAGTTGAACAAAATTTTGTGATGTAATTTTCAGCTTGGTTTGTTGAAATAAATTAAATTATTTGTAGTGAATTTTAACCAGGTTGGAGAAATCCCATGCCTAATGCTGTGTTGTCCTGGCCCTGCAGTTTGTAAGCAGAGGAATTACAATGTTTCTCCACACTTGGACTCTTTGGCCACCAGATGGCGATATTTCTTAGTTTTCCACCAAGATGTCTGGCCAGAGGCCATTAGAGATGCAGGGCGTGTTGATCAGATGGCTGTTAAATCAAATCGGTGCAAAATCTGTAAAGGACGACAGATCACGCCTTATTTACTTATTTTTACTTAGACTTGATGAATTCAGTAAAATTCAATAATGAGAAAATGAGCACTGTGTGTTTGTGTTGGAGATGAACACAGAAAGACTAGCATCAGAAATGGTTGGGGAGTTTGGGTTTATCTCCCTCAGTTGGTTTTCAAAATGAGATTCTTCTTACACTGCCTTCTGACAGCCTGGATTTTGTCAATGTGGGGTCAAAGGGTACACTGGCTGCAGTTTTGCTCATTTTCTTTTATGTTTCTTTAGAAGCAGGCTTCTCCTCCAGAATGGGTCACTTGGCCCACTACTCCTGGGGCAGAGCCAGAGCAAGGGTGAGGCTGGGTCAAGAAACCAGGACAAGGAAGCTTGGTTTGTGGAAGTGGGGTGGAGAAGCTGACATCCCAGGCAACCTCCACTGGCTGCACCCTCAGCTCATTCTCAGTAGGAAAGTTAGAGATACTTCCACCCTAGTCTGAAGGTAGTGACTGCTAAGCAAAAAGCCAGCATCCTCCCTACATCCCTGCCAAAGATGCAGATCCATTTTAAGCACAGGGAGAGAAATTTGGAGAGGAAATTAATCTTAAAATAATGCTTGTTCTATATGCTGACCCATAACAGGAAATGGTACCAATTGGGATCCAGAACATTTGACTTCTTGACTTGGAGGCACCACTCTCCCACTGTGTGACATTGAACTTGTTCTTTTTTATCTGTAGTATGAGTCCTTTGACAAAAATCCTCTGCACCTACTTAAAATCATATTGTTCTGAACTGTTCACCCTGGTTATACTGGGGAAATTTTAGAGTTCAGGGTTCCACATTTGCCCATTTAAATCAGGGTCTCTAGAGGTGTGGCCTCAGCATTCATTTTCTTTTACAAGTTGCCTGGGTGATTCTAATTTATAGCCAGACTTGAGCACTTTTGCTGGAATCAGAAGTTCCTTTTTTTTAAATTTTTTGACAGGCAGAGTGGACAGTGAGAGAGAGAGAGACAGAGAGAAAGGTCTTCCTTTGCCGTTGGTTCACCCTCCAATGGCCGCCGCGGCCGGCGTACCACGCTGATCCGAAGCCAGGAGCCAGGTACTTATCCTGGTCTCCCATGCGGGTGCAGGGCCCAAGCACTTGGGCCATCCTCCACTGTACTCCCAGGCCACAGCAGAGAGCTGGCCTGGAAGAGGGGCAACCGGGACAGAATCCGGCGCCCCGACCGGGACTAGAACCCGGTGTGCCGGTGCCACAAGGCGGAGGATTAGCCTAGTGAGCCGCGGCGCCAGCCAGAAGTTCCTTTTTTTTAAAATATGATTTTATTTTCATTTTCTTGTCAGAGTCAGAGAATCAGAGAGCTAAAGACACAAAGAGACAGACATATAGAGAAATATTTTTCATCCACCACTTCACTCTGCATATGTCAACAATGACTAGAGTGGGACTAGGTGGAAGCCAGGAGCCCAAATCTTAACCTGACCTCCCACATGCATATCAGGAATGCAAGTACTTGAGCTATCACCTGCTGCCTACCATGATGCATATTATCAGGAAGCTGGAATGGGAAGCAGAGCCAGGACTGAAATCCAGTCACTGATATGGATATGAGCATTCCGAACACTGTCTTAGCTGCTATGTCAACTGCGTATCTCAGCTGGTCTCAACTTCAGTTGTTTGTGCGTGCCCTTCCATTTCGTCAGCTAAATAGGTTGTGTAATTCTCATTAGAGAGGAATGTAGCACTCTGGCACCTCTGTTAGCTCAGACCCTTGAGTTTCTACATGGATGTTGTATGAATGAGAAAAATAAAACAAAGCAAAGCAAAACTTTTTTTGTATTAAAAGACTGACATTTCCTGAGTGATTGTTACTACTTTATAGTCTATTCTATCTTGGGTAATTCAGGTATGAATGCTGTAGTTCTGATTGATGGGATTACTGCTAATAGGAAGAGAAGCTAAAGAAATAGGACATGAGACACTTATATATAATGTAACTATAGGACTGTGGGGAAGGTTTATTTTATGTTTTTAAAAGATTATTTATTTGAAAGTCAGAATTACAGAGAAAGGGAGAGAGAAAGAGAGACATCTTCCATCTGTTGGTTCACTTCCCAAATGGCTAGTCCAACTGGGATTGGGCCAGGCCAAAGCCAGGATCCAGAAACTTCATATGGGTTTCCCATGTGGGTGGAAGGGGCCCAAGTATTTGGATCATCCTCTATTGCTTTACCAGGCACATTAGCAGGGAGTTAGATCGGAAGTGGAGCAGCTGGGACTCAAACTGGTGTGCAATGGTTGCAGGTGTTGTAGGCTACAGCTTAATCTGTTACATCACAATACTAGTCCCCAGGAAAGGCTTATAATGTCAGGGTAGCAAGAAGCCTGGACATTGGACCAGGTTATGAGAGAGTTGGGTTCCCCTTATCTATTCCACATTATCAAACTTAGGCTTTATCCATTTTACAATTACTCTAAGAGGATACATTTAAATTTAGCATAGTAGGATTAGGACAATTTGGGATGTGCTTCTATATTTGGTTTTTGGTTGTACATGAAATAGAAAAAAAGAATTCAGCCTCAAGTCCTAAGGTGTCCAAATATCTTTGTTATTACAGTGTCTAAAGATTGGGGCCTAGGTATTTTCTTAGCAGTTTTTTCTGCAGCTCTGGATTGTCATGGTGATCCTTAGAATTTAATGTTGCTCCTTATCATGATAAGGACCCAAATCTGGAAAGGCATTCTACCTATCTTCAGACCTTTGCCTGGCTGATCTGTTTGTGACAGAAATTGCATATTTCCTACTCTTTCACTGAGGCAGGTGTCTCTGAAGTTGGTTTCTCCCCACAACTGCTTTTCCTTTATATGCATTTATAGCCATTGTTCTATTAGGGATGCTTCACAGGGTTGGTGACTCCTAATCTCTGCTTCATATTCACCCACAAAACTTTTCCAGATTTCTGTTTTATCATTTCTGTCACTTTATTTTTTTTTGATTATCATTGTTTCCTCCTGGCAACAGAATACATTGTTGTCATCAAAATTATCATTACTACCATCATTAATATTGTTATTTTAGCCAATATTTCCTGAAATTTTGCCATGTTGTTAGGGTCTGAGCTATTGTTATGGTCTTGGTCATTGATCAAGGTATCATATATTTGCCCTTCCTGTTCCCCCATCAAATTCTTATGCCCTTGTACCTTATATTTATCTATTACCTTGGAGTTACTGATCTGATTCATGATTATTTAGGTACATTTTGCTCATACCTTTGTCCAGTCTCTTAGTATCTTCACTTTTAAAAAGCAAATGCTCAATCTCATTCCTCTAGGGATTTTTCTGTAACTTTGAGTACATCTTTTTTTTTTTTTTTTTTTTTTTTTTTTTATTTTTTGACAGGCAGAGTGGATAGTGAGAGAGAGAGAGACAGAGAGAAAGGTCTTCCTTTTGCCGTTGGTTCACCCTCCAATGGCCGCCGCGGCCAGCGCGCTGCGGCCGGCGCACCGCGCTGATCCGATGGCAGGAGCCAGGAGCCAGGTGCTTTTCCTGGTCTCCCATGGGGTGCAGGGCCCAAGCACCTGGGCCATCCTCCACTGCACTCCCTGGCCACAGCAGAGAGCTGGCCTGGAAGAGGGGCAACCGGGACAGAATCCGGTGCCCCAACCGGGACTAGAACCCGGTGTGCCGGCGCCGCTAGGCGGAGGATTAGCCTAGTGAGCCGCGGCGCCGGCTTGAGTACATCTTTAAATTAGGAGAGCTCAACAGAAGCTGCTGTTATGTCTGCGTGTGAGTTTTTCCCTGTGGAGCTGGTGTTGAAGATCTCTCAAGAGTTGATCTGATTGGATCGTTAAGATGGATGAAATAACCATATTGACTGTTGAGCAGGCTGGTTATTTTGGTCATCTTAATGAGAGAATTAGATCGACCCTAAGGCACTCCAAATCCTTATTTGATGATTGACCTAGAACTAATCAATTGCTCATGTCGCTCTACATGAATCCTCTGCTCTGTGTAACCAGTCTCATTCCTCATAACCCTGTAAACAAGAGCTCTGGCATACAAGGATGTACATGCACATGCACACACATAGCTGATCCAGTGTACAGCAATTGGTTGTGCAGGCTTGTCCTGTATTCACTAGCTGAAGGATTATTACATTTAATTGCTCCAAACTTGAATTCTCTAACAATCCTGTGTAAGACAATAGATCAGTTTTGATATCTGTAAACTGGAGTTCTTTTGTAAGTCTGAAGATACTTTCTTTTTTTAAAAAAAGGTTTATTTATGTATTTGAAAGAGTGACAGAGAAGGAGAGGCAGAGAGAGAGAGAGAGAGAGAGAGAGAGAGAATCTTAGATCTTCAATCTACTGGTTCACTCCCCATATGGCCACAATGGCCAAGGCTGGGCCAGGCTGAAACCAGGAGCCAGGAGCTTCATCTGGGTCTCCCAGGTGGGTGCAGGGGCCTAAGGACCTGGGCTACTTTCTGCTGCTTTCTCATGTGTCTTGGGAGGGAGCTAGATGGGAAGTGGAGCAGTTGGGACTCAACCAACATGCACATAGGATGGGGGCACTGCAGGCAGCCATTTTAACTGCTAGACCACAACGCAGGTCCCTGATGATACTTTCTCTCTTCATACCTGTGATCAGGCTGTGTCCTCTGCTTACAGAACCTCCCCCCTCCCAATACTTTTCCCCTTTTGGTAGTGCTAATTCAAGCCACTACCTTCCTCTGAGAATTTCCATGGCCTCTCCATGACTGACTGTATTATGATTCATGTCTTATTATGTGCTATCCTTATTGTCTCATGTGGTGTATGCATTTGGGGAATGTTAGGGATGGGGAAGTCCTGCTCATTGGGAAATTGGGATACAGTGAGAAATTGGGATATAGACTTCTCAGTGATTCACCTAGGAGCACAGACAACATAAACTTGAACATCAAGGCTTTCCTTGGCTTTTTTTCATTAAACCTCATTGTGTCTACAATGATAGAGAGGTGACAGCCCAGTTCTCTATAAAGCAGTGGACTCCGCCAGGTTTATGAAGGTGTTTTTTTGTTATTGTTGTTGTTTTATTCAGGACAGGGAATAAATAATGACCTTCTCTTCCCATTCATAGGACCGTGAATCAATTGAGAAAGAGAGTGGGAGTCAGATAGATGGGTGTTATTACTGAAGCTAGAGGAAGAACACAGTACAAACTTTTGGTCAAAATCCATGTCATATCAGCTTCCTTCATGTTCACATCCTGCTCTGGCTCCTCTACCCTTTAAACACCAGGTCTCTGTATGAGCCATACAGAGCAAATGCTCTTCTGTGGCATTTCTGCTTTATCCCTGCTCGAATCCCAGCAATGTGAACCACAAAAACACCCCCTCCCAAAAGACAAACTTGAGTCCTTCCCCAGGTAAGCTCATCTTCTGAATGGCAAGAGCATGCAAACACCTGTCCAGCATGTGGGCTGGTTTGTGAGAGATCCTAGGAGGTACTGACCAGTTCCATTCAGTTCTTTTCTCCTAATCTCACAAGTCACACAAGCCACTCCTCAAATTCTTAGCAAAGATTTTTTTAGAGACTCTGTATAAAATTTCTAAGTGTGGAAGTTGGTATATTATAGACTAAGAGAGTAACACTGGAGGGAGAGACAGTGGAGCTGGATTCCCCTGTGCTGTCATTGCCTTGCCTGGGTTGTCTCTGCTATACTGCATAGAGATCTGTCTGTTGACTTCTTGTTCTGCCTGAAATTTTGTAGCCCCACGATTGTAGACATCTACCAGAGCCAGAAAACAATTGTGGTTGTCCCACAGATGTCTGAGTACTCTGTCCAGACTGGAAATAAGGCTTGAATAACAATCTGTTTCTTTATTTGTTGCTGAGGACTAAACAAAAGAATCCAGGATATGGTAGAGAAAGAAAATTATATTTCATGGAGGTCGCAGATTGATTCAGTTGCTTGTTAACATCACTTAATTGGACTGTAATGAAAGGACAAGTTGCAAAGATCACCATGAATTCTGGCCATGGGGACTCTGTTCTTTTCCTAATCAGATCCTAGCTCCTTGTTATTGCAGTCATTATTTTGTAAAATCATAGCTAACACTGCAAAACCAAGATTTCCCACCTGATATTGCTGCTTTCACCCAGAAAGCATGTTATTTTATGTATAGATGTTACAGAATGAGAATTACAGGATCCTTAATTCATTCCAGCAGTATTTATTGAGCTAGAAACTGAAACAAGGTTTTGGGGTCTTTGGCACTGGAAGCCATAAAGATGATACCTAATAACTAACAGATATGTCCTTTTCCTTATCACTTTTAAAATTCATTTTAATTACTTGATAGGAAAAGTGAGAGGGAGAGGGAGAGAGAGAGAAGGAGAAAGATAGAAGAGAGAAAGAGGGAACCAGAGAAAGAGAGAGACAGAAGGAAAATGTTCCAGTCTTCTGGCTCACTATCCAAATGCCCACCACAGCTGGGGCTGGGGTAGGTTGAAGTCTGGAGCAAGGAGCTTAATCCAAGTCTCCCTCTTTGCTGGTAGGGACCCAACCAGCTCAGCCATTACTTGAGGTCTTTCAGGTGCATATTACCAAGAAGCTGGAATTGAGAGTGGAGTTGGGATTCAAACTCAGATACTCCAGTGAGGGATGCAGATATCTTACCTGGTACCTTAATTAGTAGGCTAAGTGCCTACCCGTTATTATTATTATTATTATTAGAGTATAGGATCAACACTTTGGGGCAAAGTTAGCTAGTGGAAAGAAGAATGTACTATGGACAGTTGTAATCAGAAGACCTGTCCTAGTCTCCTTATAGTTCTGCCAAGAACATGCTTTGTAATTTCTGATAAGTCACTATATCTCTGAGTATTATTAGATTATCTCCAAAGTACCTTCTAATTCTGAGATCCATGGTTTTGAGAACTCTGACCCTGCAGACAGACTACTTGATAGAAAAGAAACGGGTACACCTGTGAGGGTTCTTCAAAAAATTCTTAGAAATTGTGTATTATGAAAAAGATTATGCCTGGATTTTAGATATTTTTTACATTAAGGTGAAATTATATTAACTTGCTGCTAAAAGTCTGAACATGATCTGGTTTGAGTTCCTAAGAAGGCTAAGCATCAGTTTGAAAAGAAACGCTATCAGAGTAACATGGGTTCTACTAAAATTGAAATGAGAACAAACCTCAAATTTATAGTGAGGCTTGGGTAGAAGAATGGGGAAATGATTGATGCTTTTTGAAAAGTTTATGAGGATAATATCCCAAAAATATTAGCAGTTTACAAGTGGATTGCTTGTTTTAAGAGGGGGAAAAAGATGATTTTGAAGATGAAACTCACAATGGCAAACCATTCACATCTATTTCTGAGGAAAAAAAATCTTCATGCCCCAATTGAAGCAAATTAACAGTTAATAGGAGAAACAATGGCTAACACCATAGACATCTTAACTGGCTTATTTCAGATAATTTTGACTGAGAAATTAAAAGTGGAGCCAACTTTCTGCTTGATGGGTAGCAAAACTGTCTCACTCAGATCAATTGCAGTTGGGCAGAATTCTCAATGGAAACTTTTAAACAAATATAATCAAGATCTGGAAGCATTTCCTTGAACAGTTGTAACAAAAGGTGAAACATAACTTTACTAGTATGATCCTGAACACAAAACACAATTAAAGCAATGGCTTCCAAGAGGTGGAAGTGGTCCAAAGTAAAAACAAATCAGTCAAGAGCAAAGGTCATGACAACAGTCTTTTAGGATGCTCATGGCATTTTGCTTGATGACTCTGGGGAGGGCCAAAGAATGCTAACATCTGCTTTTTATGAGAATGTTTTCAGAAAGCCAAACCGTTAGCAGAAAAACACCCAGCACGTCTTTTCCCTATTCAGCCATCATAGAATCCTGTTTCCTAACTTTAAAAACTTATGTTAGGTTATCCATTTTTTTTAGTTAATAATATAAAAAAAAAAGAATGTATGGACATTCTTAAAGTTTCAGCATTCTCAGTTCTTTAGGCATGGACTAAATAGCTGGTATCTTGGCTCACAAAAATTGTCTTGAACTTGATGTTGTATATGTTGAGAAATAAAGTTCATATTTTTAATTTTATCTTTTAATTCCATTTCCAGTAAAATTTTAAAGTTCCCTAGTTAACTTTAGGGTTGTATATTTTCTGAGAAGTCTGTAGCATTAACTATAATCTACTGAGTGCTAACTATATACTTATGTGAGTTAGCACCTTAAATACATGTAATCATGTAATATTGATGTCAGAACCCACCTCATAAGAATTCATTTTATTATTCCCCAGGAGACAGGCTAGGATTCAAATTCCTGTATCCTAAATATAAAATTTATACTATTAATCACTGTAATATATGGTCTGTCATTCATTCCCTTGTTCATTCATTCAGCAGATATTTATAAGTATTAGGTACTTATCATAGTATGTGCCAGACATTGTGAGTCAACTGTAAAAATAAATTCAAGCACTCTTTCAAGTTCAATTTTACCAATGCCTCTTTGATAGAGAAACCAGGAATGTTGAACAAAGGCCTGTTTTAGCTGCCAGGGACCCTGAAGTCCCAGCTGCACTTTAGAGTATTTTAGTGCAAGGCTTGGGGAACTAAATGGAAATACAAAGGTTTATTTTCATGGACTTCTGGTGGCAGTGATTTGTACAGAAGCATGAAAAGATCAGATATTTCCATCTTATAAAACTGGAATTGAGTCCATATGACCACAAACCATTGGTTGAGCAGTGAAATAATAAGTTATTAAAAGTAGACATTTTATTAATCACAATAAATTGACTCATTCTACCTTCTCACCTCCCACATTTGAAAAACATTTTATTATAGAAGTTAGAATATAACATCAAAATAGAACGGTTATGATGAACATCACCTTGGCTGAAATTGCATCAGTTCATGGACAACTTGGTTTCATCTTTTTTCTGATCTGCTTGTTGCATAAATCATATCATCTCTTCTGTGTTTCATTATGCATCTTTAAATTATAATCTTTTTAAGAACATAACCATACAATTATTACACATATAAAATAATTTAATTTTTTTCTTAAATTTCAAAACCAGTCAATGTTCAAATTTTTAGTGGTATCATAAGTAATTTTTTTTAAATGACTTTAAGAGATAATTGAAAATGAATCTTGATGTGAATGGGATAGGAGAGGGAGCAGCAGATGAGAGGGTTGTGGATGGGAGGGAAGTTATGGGGGGAAAAAGCCACTGTAATCCAAAAACTGTACTTTGGAAATTTATATTTATTAAATAAAAGTTAAAAAAAGAAAAAGAAGGAAGATACAAAAAATGACTTTAAGAAATTTTTTTTCTCTAAATTAATATCCAAATATAACCCATACATTGTAATTTCTAGTTAAATTGCATGAGTCTCTTTCTAATTAATAGGTTACCCTTCTACTTGGTTTTATTTCCCTTGCATATTATTCACAGGAGAAACTGAATCATCTGTCTAGTAGAACTTTTCCAGAGTCCTTTGATGTTCCTCTTGTATATTTTCTGAAGTTGATAATTGGATATGGAGGAGACTTGATTGGATACTGGTTCAATTTTGCTTTTGTTAAACTCTTATAGGGTGATATTTTCTTCCATGAGAAGACATTTACTCTCTGGTTGTCTCTCTTTATGATGTCAGTAATTATTGATGCTTATTGTCTTGATCCATTAATTCACTGGGGTTTCACAGCAATAATATGCAAGATACCTTATTTGTATATTAGTTAGGGTACATTCATAGAGGAATTCCTCTTTTTTAGCTGTCTGGTAGTCCAGTCGTACTGTTTGTAAGCAGGAGAAACACTTAAATCATTCTATTTTTTTAACAGTTTCAAAATAGTGATTCAGGGGCTGGCTTTGTGGTGTAGTGGGTAAATCCACCACCTGTGGTGCTGGCATCCCATATGGACACCTGTTCCAGTCTTGGCCCCTCCACTTTCGATTCTGCTCTCTACTAATGTTCCTGGGAAAACAGTGAAATATGACCCAAGTGTTTGGACCCATGTGGGATAATCTGGAAGAAGCTCCTGGCTCCTGGCTTTGCTCTGGCCCAGCCTTGGCCACTGTGGCAATTTAAGTAGCGAAACAGCTGATGAAAAATCTCTGTCTGTGTCTCCCTCTCTCTCTCTGTAAGTTTACCTTTCAAATAAAATAAATTCTTAAAAAAATATTGACTCAAACGTCTATTGAATTCTAATTAGTTTTATAAAAATATCATTATGAGCTCATTGATTCAAACATATAGATATGTTTTAATCAATTCCAATTATCATTGTTATTGATGCTCAAAATGACTTAATGTTGGCCAGTGAGGAACTCTTTAGTTGGTTTCTGTGTCCCTTTGACAAGACCTTTTGTATATTTGATAATGTTCTTGATATTTTTGATGACTTTTTTCTGGTCTCATGTGGTACATCTCTTTTTCCAAACCTAAAATAAACATATTTTCTCAGGATCTTTGTTCCCTTTTAGTGGGAAATAATAGAGGCTAGAATCTGGGTACTAAAGGCACTTATTGCTAGAAGATTCATTATTGTGTTTAGGCGCTTTCTGAGGACAGAGGTGGAAATATGTTTAAACTATTGATGCAGCTATTCAAATTCAGAAATAGGAAATTTTGTGTAACTTCCTTCATTTTACATCTGTGATTTCTTTTTTAAAACATTTTAATTTTAATTATTTTATGAATTCAATGTGATTTATAGGTACAATTCTAAGAACATAATGGTGTTCTCTTCCTCCTTTTCTTCCTCCCCCCTCACCCTTCCACCATCTTTTCTTCTCCCTTTCTTTCTCTCTTTTTTTTGTTTTTGAGATAACTTTTTAAATTTACATTTAAATTTAATGTAGATTAAATTTAAATTTTAAATTTTGAAGCCTAATGCTTCAAAAAATAAGTTTAACGAGTAAAAAGCAAAAAGTGGGAATATAGATAATGGTTATAAATAATAACAAAGTAGACAAATGATAATTTCACCCATATACAGTACATTTTAAAATAATCATAAATCATAAAAGCTATGGTAGTATAGCATTCTTTTTATTTATTTATTTGACAGATAGAGTTAGACAATGAGAGAGAGAGACAGAGAGAAAGGTCTTCCCTCCATTGGTTCACCTCCCAGATGGCCGCTATGGCTGGAACTATGCTGATCTGAAGCCGGGAGCCATGTGTTTCCTCCTGGTCTCCCATTTGGGTGCAGTGGCCCAAACACCTGGGCCATCCTCTGCTGCCTTTCCAGGCCACAGCAGAGAGCTGGACTGGAAGAGGAGCAACTGGGACTAGCACTTGGCACTCATATGGGTGCCGGCGCCGCAGGCAGAGGATTAACCAAGTGAGCCATGGCGCTGGTCCCAAGCGTTCTTAATCATTGGTTTGACAAAGGTACACAGCAAAATTTTATTTTCTTCCATACTAAGCTTCCTCAGTTTCATCTTATATTATTAATAGTCTGGACAAGGCCAGCTCTCTGCTGTGGCCAGGGAGTACGGTGGAGGATGGCCCAAGTGCTTGGGCCCTGCACCCCATGGGAGACCAGGATAAGTACCTGGCTCCTGCCATCGGATCCGCGTGGTGCGCCAGCCGCAGCGCACCGGCCGCGGCTCCATTGGAGGGTGAACCAACAGCAAAGGGAAGACCTTTCTCTCTGTCTCTCTGTCTCTCTCACTGTCCACTCTGCCTGTCAAAAAATAAAAAAAAAATAGTCTGGACATAAAACTTTGATTACAATTTAAGGTGTTTTAAAATTTCTGTGGTTTTTATCTTTAGGATACATCCCAATAGGGACATATGGTCAAAATATTATGTTTTAAAATCTGAGTATTTCCTTCCTATGTCATTATAATATCATCTTGATATTCATTTTGGCTCATTTGTTTAGTTTGTGTTTTCAATTTTTAGGAATTACTTTAAAATTTTTTTAATTTGTTGTACTAATACAGAGAATATTTGCCATTGTTTCAAAGTCCAGTCTTCAAAACAAACTAGAAGTTTGGCTTCTTTTTCTGTCCCTTTCATGTGGTTTTGTCTCTCTTATAAGAAGTCACATTTAAAGAATATTATTAAATTTCAAAGTTATGACTAGGTTATATATAACATATGTATGACACATGTGTTACATATATTTATATATTTGCACTCCATAATTTAATATATAAACTTGGACACACTTTCCTTCACCTTGTTTTTTTCTTACAATATTTCCTTGATATCACTCTGTAGTAACACCTGAAGGTGATTCTCATTATTACTTTTTTTGACAGGCAGAGTTAGTGAGAGAGAGACAGAAAGGTCTTCCTTCCATTGGTTCATCCCCAAAATGGCCGCTACAGCCTGCACGCTGCACTGATCCGAAGCCAGGAGCCATGCGGGTGCAGGGCCCAAGTACCTGGGCCATCTTCCACTGCCTTCCCGGGCCACAGCAGAGAGCTGGACTGGAAGAGGAGCAACCGGGACAGAACCAGCGCCCCAACAGGGACTAGAACCCAGAGTGCTGGCACTGCAGGTGGAGGATTAACCTAGTGAGCCACAGTGTCTCATTATTTTTCATAGCAACAGGGTACTCCTTTGAGTGGCTGTACCATAGTTCATTCAGGTAGTGTCCTATTGGTGGACTTCAGCCTTGCATCTTGTGCCTTTTCTCTTGCTATTACAAATAGTCTAGAAATGGATAACTTGTTTATCTGCCTCATTGTATTTTTGCCAATGAACTTTGTTATGAATTCCTGGGATTGGAATTGCTGAGTTGAAATTTGCTAAATTCTCTCTGGTCATGTTTGTGTTACTTTCCATTTCCACCAGAAATATATGAGAGTATTTGTTTCCTCACATCCTTAATTAAAGAATATGCTATAAACTTCGGAGTTTTGCTAATCTTATATGTGACAAATAACATATCATTGTGGTTTTAATATGCATTTCTCTCACAAGCAAGGTTGAGTGTCTTTTTATATGGTTAGGATACATTTGGGTTTCTGATTCTATGGCTGTCTATTTCTCTAGTCTGCTTTTCTATAGGGGTGTTAGGCTCTCTACTCTAGAGGCTATTAATATATTAGGGGCATTAATCACTTCTCTTTTTTAAGTTGCAACAAGATTTTCTCATCTTGTCAATTTTACCTTTTTGTTGTCCCCATTTTATCCCATGATTCTCAGAAACCATCCCACCTCATCAGTCATAGACTAATTTTTTAGTTTTAAGAACTAAACACATCAACATAATAATAGTATGAAGGTAGTTTTCAGTTCCCTTTAAGTTAAAATTCAACAATGTTATAATGATTTAGTACTATTCCAGCTCAACCGTTTAAAAAAGCACAGATTTCGTTAGGTTTAGTCAGGATTGCCTCATTAGAAACACATTTGAGCATTTCTTTTAGATCAGCTAGAAGTGCAATTTAAAAGTGTGATTTTGTATCTACTGAAATTCTTTTTTTAAAGTTTTTTTTTTAAGCTTTTATTTAGTGAGAGAAATGCATAGGAGGGTGAGGGCTTTAAGGGAGAAAGAAAAGTCCAGAAATTAAGTTGGGATCCATACCAAGCAGAGAGCAGACCAGGACCCACGTGCAGTGAGCGTTTGGTTATGAGCAGCTACTAGCAGTCTATCACAGGCAGTGAAGCGAAGGCAGAGTGCACACGCGGCCTGAAGGCCATGTGCCCCAAAAGCCCCGGGGCAACTAGGGGATCCAGGGCAGTGAGGAAAAATGGCCAGGCCCACCATGTTCCAGGCCTTTTATCCACTTCCAAAGGGGAGTGGTCACATAGCCTGATTGGTAGGTGGGCATGCAGGCATACAGGTGGGGTCAGATTGGGGGGTGAGATCACACAGTGGCATGGTGAAGGCGTGGTCTCCCAGCTCACAAATCTAATCAAATCTATCCTATCTGCCTGCCTATATCAGCCCCCTTCAGAGACTCCATTCCTTTAATCCTAAGGGATGTTTAAGGGCATAGAATCATCATATCTTCTATAGTTGCTTTCTGCCTATTAGGGGTGTGGCACAGGCACTGCCTGTCCTGGGTCTGGAAGCCTCTGCCTATGTTATCTAACACATTTACTTTATGAGCTGGAGCAGTCTGGTCACTGCCAATGGCTGTGTCCCCTGCATGCTCAGTTATTCCCAAAAGTTGAGTTCTGAAACATGTAAGTTTGTTAATTAGTAAAAGCAAAATTGGAACAAAGCCAATAGTGAGTGGGGTGCCCCTTATGATGGAAAGGCTATCCTTATGTAGATTATAAACCTGCTAAGCTTGAGTGTAGAGAAATGTAATAGAAGAACCTGTCAAGGAGTTTTATTGTCAATAAAGTTCTAGAGAGAATCAAAAGAGGAGGCAGGTACAGCATGTCTATCTTAAAGTGCAGCAGTCTTGATGTGGTGAAAGCAAAAGATTTACTTACCTTTTTGCTTTGAAGAGGTACATAAGGGCTCTGATTGGCTCACAGGAAAAATCAGGCCTGTCTTTTGAATTCACCTGTGAAGATTTAAGAGGTAGACGTTTAAACCTGATTTTACTGAGGTAGTCATGCTCAGTAGCTCCTGGTAAGGTCCCTTCCATTTAAGCTGCAAATTATCTGAAGAGGATCTTTCTATGAATGGCTTATTCAGGAATTCCTAATGTTGAAGCTTTTGTTGAAAGCTCTTTTACTCCTTGGAACAGCTTTTGTAGATCCTCTGTCTAGCACAGAGTGCACATATTGGGGCCTTTTAAATCACATACAAAAGTTTAGAATCCAAATCCTGAAATCCATATTCCATAGAATCCTGCCATCAGCGATTCCCAATGTTGGAGCTTCTATTTAAAAAAAAAAAAAAGAAATTTCATGAAATAACTAATCCTTTTGGCTAGGTTCCTTCTGTATCAATGGTGATAAAACGTGTGTGTGTGGCTCTATGTTCTGTATTCTCAGAGATGTTGGTCAGGTGTGGTCATAAGAGGAGGCAGAGAAGAGGATCAAGAAAACAAGCAAGACTTACAAAACTCACAGGCCTCAGAGACAGAATCATGCTGAGAGGGCTCACCCAGGAGGTGAGCCAAGGGAATGCACTTGACCAGACATGTCGGAAGCAGAGCTAGACAGAGTCTGGGTCAATGCCTTCGTTGGGAATTAGGGTGTAGTACACAGGAAATAGTGTACCAGGAGGTTTCTCTGTTTTGTTTAGATGTTACTGGATCTGCATCAGGGAAGGACAAGAACTTGGGGTAGGGCAAACCTGATCATGCTGGTGAACCTGGCAATCTGGGAGGGGTTCTCATAGCCTGTTTCTGGGGATGTTGGAGCAACAGAATATGATTTATTAAATTCTTATGTCTACTTGAAGGAGGGAGAGAAGAATGGAGGCAGGGAGGGAAGGAGGGAGGGAGAGAGAGGGAGAGAGAGAGGGAGAGAGGGAGAGAGGGAAAGGGAGAGAAGGAGAGGGAGAGAGGGAGAGTTATTAAAATCCCGTACACTGGTTCATTCCACAGGTGCCTATAATGACAAGTTGAGTTGAACTGAAGCCAGGAGCTAGGAACTCAATCCAGGTCTCCTACATGAAGAGCCCAGTTATTTGAGCCATCACTTGCTGCTTTCCAGGATCTGCATGAGCAGCAGGCTGGAGTCAGGAGCTGGAGTTCTGTGCTCCAATATTGGATGCAGCCACCATAACTGACATGGTAAATGCTAGCTAAATGTCTGCTGCATATGAACTTTCCTTTTTGTGAGATATTGTTTATTGTAATACTCTTGTGTATTATTTATTGTAATACTCTTGTGTTCTTGCCATGCATACTGAAAGATTATTAATACATTAGGTTCTCAGGGTAACAGCAAACGCATGGTAAGTAATATAACATAATTCTCATATTAATATGATATTAATACAGATATGCTAACTATATATACTACTGTATGACAGAACAGTCATTTATAAAGAATGGAAATTTATTTCTTACAGTTCTGGAGGCCAGCAAATCCAAGATCAAGGCACTTGGCATTGGTATCTGGTGCGATACCTATTCCAGTGGTATCTTTCTACAGTGGCATTTTCACATGGAAGAAAGAAAAAAGAGACAAACCCTCCTTGAAACATTATGTGTTAGAGCATTAACCCCTTTAGGATGGAAGAGCCCTCATGACTTAATCATTTCCTCAAATGTTTCACCTCCACTCCCACCTTTTAATGCCAGCACGGGGACTAATTCTCCACATGAATTTTATAGTGGACACCATATTCAAACCATAGCAGCAACCAACTATTTTTTTTGAGGAATTCATCTAAAAACTGAGAATGCTGACTCTAATCCTACCAATTTTGCAGAGCTTTGTGCCAGATGAAAGAGTGTTGCAAGCCATAAAGTAGTGTATTAATATAGAATGATACAATCATACCAAGGCCTGATATCAGTGACCAAGTGTGGGAAAGAATTTGTCAGTGTTGATTAAATAAATTAAAAACTAATTGGCTCCTTTCATTTTTTAGTAACTTTCTTTTTTTAAAATTCATTTTATTTTTCTTTATTTTTATTTCTTCAAAAGGTAATCTACAGATGTGAAATTAACACTTCAAGATGTGGTGACTTTGAACAGTCTTTGTCTCAACTATTGAGAAATAGTCTTCCTTTCTTTTCTATTAAAGATTTATTTATTTATTTGAAAGTGTTACACAGAGGCAGAGAGAGAGAGAGTGAGAGGAAGAGAGGAAGAGAGAGAGAGGGAGGGGGTTCGGGGGAGGGGGAGAGAGAGAGAGAGAGAGAGAGAGAGAGAAATGACGGCTGGAGCTGCACCAATCCAAAGCCAGGAGTCAGGAGCTTCTTCCAGTTCTCCCACGTGGGTGCAGGGGCCCAGGGACTTGGGCCATTTTCTACTGCTTTCCCAGGCCATAGCTGGATAGGAAGTAGAGCAGCTGTGACTTGAACCAGCGGCCATATGGGATGTCAGCACTGCAGGCAGTGGCCTTACCCACTATGCCACAGCGCCAGCCCCTTTAGTAACTTTCTTAATGTGACTTAGCCAGGTGACAATGTCATATCTGATCCAAACTTTTACTCCATCCATCTGCTTATGTCCTGAATTTCCCTGAAAAAAATAAGAAAAAGAGGTGTGTCTACGTGCATGCCTGTGTATGTCTGGCAGGCAGAATTTGAGCATATGTGGTATCTTAGAATGAGATGTGTGGCATCTTAGAATGAGATAGGGGCTTCATTTGAATGATCCAGTTTGGCTTTGAACAAGGTCGTAGAGCTCAAAGCTCTAGACTGCCCTGCTAAAATTCTGACACAGAAAAGAAGAAAGAGTAAGAAATATTCATTAAAATTTCCATGGAAATCATGATTCAAGAAAGAAATGCCACAGACTGTCAAAAAATAGGTATTGATAATCTTCTTTTTTCTGAAGCCGTACATAAGTGTAAAATACATGTAATTTTGGTGTTTCCTCATTATCTTATATAACTATCTTTATTTGTAGATTTTTCCTGTTGTCTCAACTATGCTTAAATACCCTCTTTACCAAAAATGCCCCTGAACTTATCATTTAGGAAACAAGTCATGTTTTTCTTTTTCCATAAACTTGCCCCCAATTAATTCAGTTCACCTTTATGCATTTCTTTTATACAAGTGAGTTCTGTCACTGTGATTTTTTTTTTAACTGAGCTGCCTTACGGTGTAGGACCAGACAGATCTGTGAATTAAGAGACCAGAACTGGAGGAAACCTTAGAGGTTGTCAAGTTTAAAACCTTTATTTCACTCATGATGAAGCTGCAATCTAGAAAGCTGGAGTCTTCAAAGTTTACACATATTTCTAGCTTGACAGAACTGGGAAAAGAATCAGGTCCCTTGATCCCAGCCTAGGGCTCCTTCCACTGTACCACTTACTCCCAACCTTCACTTTAACAGAAACCTGCTGTGTGGCCTCAGGCAGTTCATATGACCTCTCTTTACCTTGGCTTTCTTGTTTAAAAAGTGGAGCTAATATAAATCTCAGAATTTCCATCTATCTTGGACATACTTTGTGGATCAGGGGAGACATATGAGTTAGTATTTATGTGACTAGACATGAAATCACTTTGAAATAATAAAATTATGTCCAAGGATAATATATAGTTCTATTGAGATAGTTATGGACCAAGCTTATGTAGAATCAATATTAACTGGCAATAATGAAATTGATAATGTGGCAGAAATGTCTGTGGATTTGTGTTCCTGATATTAGCAAACCAAGAAAAAAAGCTTTAAAAATTGGAAAATGAGGGCAAAGTAGAAACAGCAAAGCACGAACCTGTATACCTCAAAATGACTCCCCAAAGACCCAAAGAATATGTGAGCTAAGGAGATCCCATTAAGGGGATGTAGAGGGGCTTGTAAAATTGTATCCAATATGTGGTAGATTAAACATCTGCTGCAGACATAAAATGAATCCCACTCGGAGACAGCCATATCCTCTTTAGAAATAACACTGTTCATAAGAATATAATATACAGTACAACCATGGTAAGGAGAAGACACATTAACCCATTAATTTAAAGAGTTTCAATCTCATTTTTATTTATATTTAAGCTTTTAATCTTGGAATAATTAGTCATTACTTGTATTTAATGACTGGCTTGCTAATTGTGTATCCCAGGATGGAGAAGAGAGAAGTTAACATACTCACAAACTAGACATTAACTGTGTTAATGATAAAATTCTCTGAGATTATGACTATTATAAGCCATAGTTAACAGTTATAACCATTATTTTTGTATTATTTTCCCTTTTAGTGAGAAAAAACCCAGAAATGTCCTGGAGGCTCAGACATAAATGATGAGTGCTGGCCTCACCGGTATTACGGTTCTATTAGGAAGAACAACTTCTGAGACAAGTCTTGTTTTCTTAATCG
Organism: Oryctolagus cuniculus; assembly: GCF_964237555.1. Classification (NCBI taxonomy): domain Eukaryota; kingdom Metazoa; phylum Chordata; class Mammalia; order Lagomorpha; family Leporidae; genus Oryctolagus; species Oryctolagus cuniculus. The sequence continues at coordinate 35,027,765 of NC_091441.1, read as the reverse complement.
TTATTAGGGCCCAGTAAAGTAAATGCTGGTTCTGGTCAACTGAGTAAATAGGCTCTCCTCTTCTCATTATAGTGTTGTACAGGGTTTATGCCTGGACAAATATAACTTCCCAGCTGTTGGAAAAATTCCCATTAGTTCTTATGTGGTAAAAAAAAAAAAAAATGTAATTAAGGATGGTGCTACAAACTGCAAGCCTGGGGGAGAATTTACCTCGTTGGAAAACTTCTGAACCTCAGGAAGGCTTGTGAAGCTTGTGCCAAGCTAGTAGACTCTGTCTTCTCCATACTGTATCCTCTCTTCTCCATGTGGGCTCTTCCTGGAGTGAGGCTAATGAACACTGGTAGATGCCTATGATTGATCACTAAGATTTCAAACCCTAGTTGAAGTCTTAGCTAAAGGACCGTCTTCACACCCTTGGCCTTTGAAGCCAGCATTCCAAGGGATGACTGGATTGGGTGAGAGGGCATGATTTTCTTCTAAAACACTGTGCTCACCAGTCAGAGCCCTACCGCACACAGAGAATCAATATTATTAGCCCATTTGAAGTCTACTATCTGCAATTTCTTTATTCTCTTAGGATAGTGTTTATCTTTGGCTAATAGTTAAATGAAGGTGAATTGAAATATTTATTTTTAAAATGTCATTTAATTTTAGACAAAATTTACTAGAAAACGAGTATTAGCTTTAGATTTATATTAACATGTAGTTTGTATTAAGTTTTTCTAGGATGAAATCATTCATATGAAAATAAAAATGTTTTCAATATAGAAATTCTATTGGAGAATTTCCATTGAGAAGTGAAATTAAGATTTAGATTATATTGGGATGAATGATATACTTTATGTGAATTCAGCAAACATTGACTGCTGACTGTATCCCAGGCATTGCTCTAAGATGGTGCTGAAAGCAGGCAGAATATCAGTCTTGACAAACCATGATGAACAAGGAAGACTGGGGTATAAAAGAATGTCTGTGAGTGTGTGTGGGGGCCAATAACCTATACAGGGTCTGGGGAAAACTTCCTTGGGGTATGAAGTTTTATCCAAGAGTTAGACCATTTTCTCTTTTAATGAGGATTCCTAAAACCCCAAAGGAATGCAGGGCCTCCACTGAGCAGTCACATCAACAGGACTTTTTCAACAATAACAAACAAACAAGCAAAAAGCCACAAGGGGTCATTTATGGCTAGATGCTAGAAGCAAGCCTGAAAATGACAACACACATCAAAAACATGATAGAAATAGAAAAATAGTAAGAAAAATTATATTTAAGGAGCTGGCACTGTGGTGTAGCAGGTAAGGCCACCTGCTGCAGTGCCAGCATCCCATATGGGCACTGGTTCGAGGCCTGGCAGCTCCACTTCCGATCTGGCTCTCTGTTGTGGCCTGGGAAAGCAGTGGAGGATGGCCCAAGTGCCTGGGCCCCTGCACCCACGTGGGAGACTCAGAAGAAGCTCCTGGTTCCTGATTTTGGATCGGTGCAGCTCCAGCCATTGCTGCCATTTGAGAGTGAACCAGCAGATGGAGGACCTCTCTATCTGCCTTTGACTGCTCTGTAACTCTGCCTATCAAATAAAATAAATAAATCTTTAAAAAAATTATATTTAAATCACACAACTTCTGTATTCACATGGTTTGAGCACAATTTTGAAATATTAAAGATTCCGAATGCAAGGTTTTCATGCAATATTCTTTCTGCTAGGAGCATGAAGGTTCTTGGTGCTGGTTTCTTCATAATGCTATCAGGAAAGGAAGGTCTGATTAACACTGTGTTGTATCTTCTGTGGCAATAAACTCATGGTAGACAATGGAGGCCCTGTTGAACTTTGTACATTATAAAAAAGATAAAGGTTGATAGAAAATGGCCACTCCCTTTCTTGTGAGTCTTATGTTACCAGAAGCCTCTCCTTTCCTGAAATTCATTTTCTTAACTTTTTTTAAAATAATAACTGACAAAAGTTCACTAACGTGTCTTTGTCCCCGTTTCTGGGACATCCTTCATAAAATGTTCTGGAGGAAATTTTCCTTTCAAGTAAGTGTATGTATGTGGGATTTGGTGGGAGGAGGATGGTGTTTCCCAGTGATTTCTTCAGATATACATGAACACATCCTTTGACACCTAATTATCTGACTTTTGAAAACAGCTTTTATTTACTGGGCAGTAAAACATTGAAGTGTTCAATTTTGGCACCCAAGGAAGCAATTTTTTTTGCTTTGATCAGCTGAAGGGAATGAGAAGCTTAGTTTTTCCTCTACGGTAACTTCAACTTCTTTTATCAGTTTCTTGACAAGTGGTACCATTAAACTGGTGATTTTTTAAAATACTGAGATAAGACTGGATTATCTCAATTTAAACCTAGTCCAGAGTGTCGCTCCCCCTCTTCGTGGAGGAACGACACAGGACCCTGCGCTGTTCTTTTGTCTGCTCGGCCCTTCCCGGGTTTGCTGCTGGTCCTTCCCAGGTTGGCTACCGATCCTCCCACCTCTGTGGAAGGGCGGTGCCCCCTGCCACTTTCCCCACTTCCGCGGGGGAGCGGCACACCACCGGCCGGCTCTCTCGGGGGCTGCTCAGGTGTTCCTTCAGACAGATGTTCCTGGTGCATGTTGTCTCTCTCCTCCTTTATAGTCCTCTTCCACCAATCCCAACTCTGCTACCCACACGCCGAGTATGCTGCTCTCCTCCAATCAGGAGCAGCTCCTGTAGTTTATTGGTCGAACTGGAGGCAGCTGCGTAGAAGCTGTTTCCTCCTCTCCCAGCGCCATATTGTGGGAGAGCAGATGCATAGAATAAGTCTTAATTCCAGTAACTTAGTCTAGTCCGAGTTGCTCCCCACACCAGAGGAGGAGAGTTTTTTTTAGGCTGGGCACTGTTGTCCTCCTTCTGGAATGAGAAGCAGCAAGGACTACTTTTGTCCATTCTAGCAACCCAGACACTTCCTGTGTCACATCCTGTTTGCCCTTCATTCATTAAGAAGTCTTTCAGGAGGACACAGAGGAGAGGGGCACACAACTCCAGTGCTTTCCAGCAGTCCTGTTTTCTGCAGCTGGCCATTGCCAGATCATGCAGTGTTACAAGTTTGCTTTCCTATAGAGTTCCTCTGGGGGGAGTTTAGCTGCTAAGATATGTTTGAGCAGTTGGGTCTTTATTACTCTTTTGCAGTAAGTATTCTCTGAGACTGTCTCTCTTGGATTCCCTTGTTTATACTTGCCTTACCTCATGAGATGCATAATATTGTCAGGTTTGTGGTTTCCTGATGCTGGGGGTGGGGGATTGGATGCTCCATGTCTTGGTAATTTATAGAACTGCCTCACCTGAAAGCCTTGACCTCTGCCTGATATCCTTCATGAAATGGATGGTCTCCCTCCTTCAGCTGAGTAGGGGAGGATCCTTGTGTCATTACCAGGCTGTAAAGAAGTGGCCACCTGTGATTCATCATGTGGTACCTTTTCTGTCCTTGGATTTGTGGTGGTTTTACTAGCTCAGTAAGATTGTGATTCTACAAGTTGGCTTAACCCACAAATCTTGCCTCTGGAGGGCAAACCAGAGCCTAAAGCATAGAATCCATTGAGCTCCTCAAACGGCTAATATGCAACTACCTGGAATTTCAGCTATCCATAAAGTTAAATATTTTTTGGTGGGTGTGCTTACTTCCCTATGGCATAGATACTGTGGAAACTATAAGGGGCATAAGACATGATCCCTGACCTATGGGGGCTTTTAGGTAACTGCCACACAAGAAGCAGTGGAGGACAACTCATTGTGTTGTAGAATTACGGTGTTGAGAGTAGGTGAGATCAGAGTAGACCAGATGGTCTAAGAAAGCTCTCAGTTGATGAGGGCAGGACAATGAGAAGAGAGAGACACAAAGTCTGCATGGTACACAGCCCCATTAGAGCAACAGCACAAAAGAATCCTTTTTCACTACAGTGGTCTAGATTGAAACTTCCCAGTTATCAGGCAGGTCTGCAGGTGAAGAGTTTGTGTTAGTGAGGTGGAGCCTGAAGCTAGAAGTCAGCCTGGCTCCAGCTCAGCACCAAGGACCTCGCTTTTGTCAGCTCAGCCATGCAGGGAGGCAGGGCTCTGCACTCCGTGGAACTGGGTTTCCATGGTGCAACTCATACAGTTGGGTCAAAACCAAAGCAGCTGAAGAGATGTGACCCAGGCTCAGCACCTGCCTTCTCGCTCCTCCTAGGGGCGGGAGTAGTTAGCTGTGTCATGGCCCAGACTAGCCAGACTGTTCCACAGAATGGGTTGCAATATAGGTTTTTGTGAAAGGAGGCGGTCTCTTTGGGACATGGCCATGGGTGGCCTCGTGTGGAACGAGTTCAGGCCAGGCTGAAACAAGGGCAGCTGTCTGAGGTGCAGTGGGCAGAGTCATCAGAACATAGAGAAGGGGCAGGAGCGGGGCCAGTGGCAGCACTAGGCCTTCACCCTTCTTCTGCCAGTGCTGTGAGTGCCTACTGAATTGTGGTCTACAGAGGAAAAGCATGCCATTCTACTTGCTGGACTTTAAAGTCACACAACATAGAAACACAGAAAAGGCCATTCACTTCCCAGGGCCTGTTAATGAGTCCTGAGTTGTGGATGGATGATGTCATGCCCTTGGCCTGCATGTGTAACCCTCGTGTATTCATGACTGGTCTACTGTAACCTTCCTCAGGGCAGGTGTGAGCCAGAGTGAGCTAGTAACACTGCTGCTACAAGATACTCTTCCTGGAAGTGTGGGTGCTGTGTTGGAGGCACAGGAGGGTGGAAGCTTTGCTGAGGGGAACTAGATAAGTGGTCAAGCTGGCTCTTAAGAAAGTTGGGACTTTGGCCATGACCATTGGCCCAGTTGCCTGCCTGTGCCTAGATAAAGTGAATGTAACACTCCGGAATGGGAGCTGTGGATGGCTACAGCAGCCTCCTGAGAAGAAAGGCTTGGGAGGGAGCCTGGCCCCATGGTTCCTACTCCTTCCTTCTTTCCTCCTTCTCACTTGGGCCCCCTGTTGAAGTTGGGGATGATGGGATGATAGCTGTACATGCCCTTCCAGGGCTCATCCTGGAAGAACTGGGGACCTGGCGTGGTGGGGGTGGGGGGAAGTTCAGAGTTCCCAGAGCCAGATGTGAGAGATTGGATAGGGCCAGGAGTGCCCTGGAGTGCCAACCTTTTCTGCCCTCACCTGGGTCCCCCGAAGAACATGCCTGATTGAAGTCATCTTTCCCAGCAGGATATGGGTCAGGGAGGAGCTCTTCCCTTAGGGTTAGATCCTTCCCTCTCCTGCTGCCTATCCTTTTGCCTTTGAACCCTGAAGTTAGAGGACCAGGCACTGGGGAGTAACTCTGTGGGTACTGGACAGAAGTCTGAAAGTCTGTGTGGGTATGAGTGTGTATGTCTGTAGGTGTGCATGGTTTTGTGTCTTCATCTGCAGAAGTCTTGCCACCAGTTAGTATTGAGAGAATCTCCATTGGGGGGAGACCTGGCATTTGTTTTCTATTTAAAAAGATACCACGCCCTTGTGCATGAGGGAAGAGCTTTAGAGTTAGACATTTTCCCTATGGACATCCTCTTGGTTTGCTTTGTGGGAAGGGGGAATGGGTAAGTGATTTTTATCTCTAACCATTGAAACAGCTGTTCTCAAACTGAATTTGTGCTATTGCATATATGTAGCCATCTTTCTTTCCACTGAAACAGTGTTTATCAGTAATTCAGAACTATTTATTTGTTCCTGGGTATAAAAACATTTTTTATTGAAAAAGGAAAAGGAATAAAAGAAAGAAGAAAGAAAGAAAGAGAGAGAGGGAGGGAGGGAGGAAGGAAGGGTATCCCCCCTCCCACTATGATAGCCAAAAAGATCAAGACTGCAAGTCTCCATGAAATACCTTGTTTTGACACTGGAGTCTTCATGGGCGGCACAAAAGAAAGGAGGCCTTGAGAAAAAGGAGAACAAAGTCTTGGGAAGAGTGAGATGTGTGATGGATCATAGAGGCAGGCACTAGGGACTCAGGTACTGCAGAGCTTTAAGTTAAGACTGAATTTTAGAAGCTGTTAACTTTTAAGAAGTATACATAATTGAATTTCTTGCATTTTTCTAGTTTTGCTCTCATATATTCTGTATTTCATGACTTTGCTTTTTACTGCCTTTATTATGAGTTAAATATACAGGCAGCTTTGTGTGGAATTAATATCCAAGATGCTGGGATAATGTAAGCTGCTCTTAACAATTGGTCACAATTCATTTTAAATTAGTAAATTCATTTAAATGAATTAATTGGGTCATTATTTGCATATAGTTGTTTCCAAGTTTTATTGGGAATAAAGTAGTAAAAGACTTGGCTCTGCTAATTTTGGCATCACTGTAACTTAGGACAAGAGATGGCCCATTTTCCCTCTCTCCATTTTATAGTCCCATAATTTCCCTAATTACTGCTGCGTGAAGAAGTCAAATTGGAGTTGAGTTGTTGGCAAATAAATGAGACCAGTTGAATTGTAGCATCACAGAGTTTGGATGCAATCACATTTTATCATGTAGCAGAGAGTTATGTGTTATTAGTGTGAAGGAGAATGCAAAACTATCAACCAAACCAGAATGGAAGAGAAATCCACCCTCCTTAAAGAAGACTTACACTCTCCTCTGACCTGACCACCATCAGCCTTTTTGATTACCGCAGCCATTGCCATTCCTCTTGGCTCTGTGTTCATAAGGCATTTACTGTGTTATGCTTTGTTTAGTTTATATGGGTCGGTCTTTACTTTTTCCCCCAAATAAAATCTTTTAAGAATAAATACTGCTTAATATTATTTTCTTATATCTCTCACAGTTGGACTCAACTAAACATAGGCAAGGGTAATGGTCAAATAATACAGTAACCAAAATGTGAGAATATAGGAATTGATCCTGTATACTCAAGTCCAGTGGCGGAAGCTGCCCTGAAGTTGCACTACGTGTCTTATATTGACCCTTTAGTGGCAGGATTGTCAAAACTTCCAGCAGATGCCTGAAAGTTTGGAGTACTCAAGGATAATGTATATTTCCAGCTTGGCTGTATATCATACATGAACTGTCAACCTTAGATATGAGATAGCATTGTTATTGCTAGAACTCAGATATTTCTGATTTCAGTGATCTGTAACTAAACCTAAAACTGTGCTTCCTTTTGACATGCAAATTATTACAACGTAATTTTCCATGTTTCAGTCAACAAAAGCTCAGGCTTTTGCCATGTTCTTACCAAAATATCTTTGGACATATACAGGATGACTGACAGGCTCAGTTCCTTCAGTTCTTCCAGGTTGTGGTTGCCAGTTCCAACCAGCAACCAGCTCTAGACCACTGCATCCTTCTGTTGTTGTTTCTGCCTTTGTGAAACCACTTTTCTCCAGGAAGCTGCTACTTCCTCTGCACTTGTCACTGCAGGTATGGGCCAAGTCTTGCCTGCAGTTCTACACAGTGGTCGTGGAAGAGAGCTCCTAGTCCTTCAACACTATATAAAAAGTTAAAGGAAGCATGAAAAAACCCAAATGTGGAAAATGAGAGGACTCTTTCCAAAGACCATTGGCTATTGACCTCTTCAGAGTGATCCTCGATGAGTCCATTTTCCTTAACTCTGGCTGGTGGCAGGAACCAACTATCTCCAGCAGGTAACTTTTTAAAAAGGTTTATTTATTTATTTGAAAGGCAAGGTCACAGAGAGGCAGAGGCAGAGAGAGAGAAAGAGAGAGAGAGAGAAAGAGAGAGAGAGAGAGAGAGAGAAATTCTTCCATCTGCTGGTTAACTTCCCAAATGGCTGCAACAGCTGGAGCTGGGCCGATCTGAAGCAGGAGCCAGGAGCTTCTTCCTGGTCTCCCACATGGGTGAAGGGGCCCAAGGCCTTGGGCCATCTTCTACTGCTTTCCCAGGCTATAGCAGAGAGCTGAATCAGAACTGGAACAGCCAGGACTCAAACTGGCACCCATATGGGATACTGGTACTGCAGGCAGCACTTTTTTACTTGCTACACCACAGCGCCAGCTCCCAGCAGGTAACTTTTGGCCAGTACTTTTCTGAAAGCCTAGAATTCAACTCTCTGTAGTTCAGATGGAAGACTCCTTGTTTGCTTTTCTTATGCATATCCCTCATGCCCATCTGCTTAACCCATCAACTGTAAGTCAATTCCCATCTACTGTATTTTCCTATAGTGGGTCACATGGTTGGGGGTCACTTCATAAACAGCATACTAGCAATCCACCCCAGGTTACCTTGAGCCCAGTTCTGCTCCTTTCCTTTCTAAGTATATACTTTAAGATGAAATGAAAAGAATATGAGGACTAAATGTACCTTCTGCCTTATTATAGGCGAATTTCCTATTGTCTACTACTGAGCAAAAGTACTTCAAGAGTTCAAGTTTAAGAGCAGGAGAACATCTCAAAATAATACACTAATGCTCAATTAAGTGGAGTTTAAGTGATGATGCAACGAGAAACATAATAAGCAGATAGTAAGATGTATACAACTGGGCCGGTGCTTTGGCATAGTGGGTAAGCCCGATGGATGACATCTCTCTCTCTCTCTCTCTCTCTCTCTCTCTCTCTCTCTCTCCCTCTCTCTCTCTTTCTCTCTGCCTCTTCATCTCTGTAACTCTGCCTTTAAAATAAAATAGATCTTTAAAAAAAAGATGTGTACAATCTTGTGAAAGATTATACCCATTTTACAGGACCCAAATATACAGAACAGAGTATCTTAATCTGAAGTGCCTGTGTTCAGATTGCTTTTTAACCTGAATTTCTTCCTTTAAATAATGTGAAGGAAATAATCTTAGATGAGAATAACTGAGGTTTTCCATCAGAGTGACCACATTTAGAAGAAATGCATTGTTTGTAACAGGGAAAATATGCCTATTTTTCTCAGCTTCTGAATCACTATTCCAGCAAGGACTAAAGTTCTGTACTTCACTAGGTATTTGTGGTGTCTGTTAGATATAGGTGGTCCCCACAAGTGGTAGTATCAGGTCCATGAAACTTTATAATGACGATGGAGGGTGGAGGGCAGTTATGAATAGGTAACACTGAGGTGCATGTACAGAGCATGATAAGTACAAGCTTGTGCTGTTTTACTGCCAGAGATGTATTTTATCTAACTTCTTCCTATCTCTTAGGGAGCAAGGGTAGCTTTCCATAGGCGTTGTCCTGTGAGGAACAGCACATATAGTGGATAAAAGGAATCATAGGTCAACATTTGACTTTGTAGAGCTTACAACAGAGTAATGTTTTGGAATGCAGATGTTCCCTGTGTAGGAAGAAGAATTTTTGGAATTTTATAATGAATATATAGATTTTCAGGAACTTAACCTTGGAAAACTGAATACTGGGCATTTACTAAAAGCTAAAGTAGACCTTTGCTCTGATAAGGTATGTAGTGGTACCTAAGACCTGCCCAGAGGTGACCTAGAAATGCTTCTAATCACATCCCAAAAGCTAAAGCAAGTTGCATGATTGTTACAAGTTCAACAAAGGTAGGATGTTTCATCCTACACAAAGGGTATCACTGAAGCCGCTGAAAATAATGGGTGACCAGCTACACAGTCTGCCACACAGATACATTTATGTTAAGTAACCCCCCACAGAGAACAGAAAGGGCACATCCTTATTGGCCAATGAATTTCCTCACAACTGACACCCCTGGAACCTGTGTGTCTTCCTGGTACTAGGAATGCTGAGGAAGTCATGACTGGCAAGAATCCCTCTACAGAGGAATCGTGGGCTGGAAACATTTCCCCTCAATTTTTATTTTTCCACTTTTGTCAAGAAGAAAATAATGTGACAAAAAGGGAGAAAAAAGCACAAAGTCAAAATGACAGGCAAGAAATGAAAGAATCAGGCCAGTAGTGATGTATGAAATGTCCTACTTTTGATTTTCCATGTAGGAAACACTTAAAATTGATTTTCAATATTTCCATCAATATTCTTAGCCACTATTGTCTATTTTCTGTGACAGGATGAATGTCCCATCTCTCACACTTTCCTGCCTCTCTCTCCCCTGCCCAACTTCCCATGTCACTAACATTGGCTGTCCTTCAAATACAGTCTAACAAGTAGTCTATTTACATATTAATCCAGCAACTGCAGAGAGCATCAGAACACCTAAGAATGGTTGAATTTAGGACTCAGTGGAATAAGGGCTTTAAATCTTAGACTGTGGTAAAAGTCAAAGTGACATTTCACAGGAAAAGAAAACTTCTATTTTTATCTTAGTGTTTAGAGATGATCCCTGGGAAGAATTGTTAAGGTATCCCAGGGCTTCCCACATGTGCCTTGGAATTCTGTGCAATTAGATACTCCTCCATTGCCAGCCTTTTAGGAAATCAGTCTGCCTCTACCTGGGGCTTTCCTAATGGCTAGCCCACTTGTCTGTGCTGGTTAACTCAGTTGGCTATAATGTAAAGTATTAATTCAAGGAGGGCTAATTAGGAAAAGGTCATTTGACCTTTTGATTGAGTTTGATTTTCCTGGCTTTTTTTTTTTCCTCAGAGAAAAATTTCAACCTCTTAAAGACTACCTTTAAGATACTTACTGTTGTCATAAGGAGAACAGATTAATACAGTGGAACTATAACTTTACATTTTCCATTCACTTTGAATCCACAGGATGTGTACTGTGTAATATATATGCACCGGTTTCAATTTAACAGGATGGACATGACATAGAAAGAACGTTTGTAACAAGCTTTGGCTAATTTCAGTTGCTGTCTACACTGCTGACAGTGGCTATACCATCAAGCCACGCATTCTGGTTCAGTATTCATAATCTCTAAATGTGATTGGTAACAGTTGATCATATTTCTTGCTGGACGATGTTAGTCAAACCATAATATATTACTCTGGATTGCACTGGTTGGGCCCTCTGCTTCAGCAGAATTGTAGATTGGTATTGCCTTCCCTTATTTCAGTACCAGGAAGTTGTTGCCTGTCTGGCCCCTTCTAGCTCTTCCAGGGCAGGACCTTATTCTGCACTGATTTCTAGAGACAGCCCAACCCCACTGAAATGATTCTGTGAGAACCCTTAGATGTCAAGCAGTCACATGCTCTATGAGTCAATGTTACTGCCCTCTTCTGTGAATGTAATGTATTTCTCCATGTTGTTTGGAAATTTTTTACCTGTGCCATGTATGCTTTGATTATAAGCCTAGAGTAGGCACAGCACAAGACAATTTGCCAAATTCCTTTCATCACTTGCTATGAAACCCTCATGACAGGAGTTACTTATTACATATTAAACTATATTGACAAGGAGAGCTTTGCCAACATACTTTATGTTTCTTTGTATTGCACTCCCCTTTGTTAACCATCACCATTGTCTTTGTAACCTGGACTTACTGTTGGAGAGCATTATAACCAGGAATTATATTTCAGACTGTGGATAAATTTCTCTGGAAGCCATTGTTACTTCTGAAAACTCTTCACCAATATGTGGGCTTTATATGCCAGGAAAGAACCAGACAAGAACAAGAATCTATTCTGAAATCATAAACCTTCTGGGCATGACCAGGCTATATAAGTCTATTTGCAGTTGGCCATTAGGAGAACCAGCTGAGGGTGTGATAATGCCTTATTCTGTGTAAGGGTGAGTCCAGCTGGAGAGTCAAGGGTCAATAGAAGAGAGTAACCTTAGAATCAGGAAGTCTAGGGTTTGATGAATCTTTCACAGATCTCTTCATGCCCCACTTTTGTGACTTGGCTGATGTGTGTTATAATTAAAGAATCAGACAAACATACAAAGGTCAGATAGTGTGGCACAGGGGTTAAGCTGCTGGTTGAGTTACCTGTATCTCATATCAGAGTGTGTAGGTTCAAGTATCACTACCGTTTCCAATCCTGGTTTCTGCTACTGCACAACCTGGAAGGCAGCAGGTATTTGGACCCCAATTGGTATCTTAACTACCGCAGCAAATGTCCATTCACACATATGGTTATTTAAATTAAAATTAATTAAATTGAAATTGGATTAAAAATTCAGTTCCTCAGTTTTGCTAGCAAGATTTCTCGTGCTCAATTGACATATGTTAGTTTATGGTTAGTGGCTACAGACTGGAAAATGAACTTGTAGAATATTTTCTTTTTCTTTTTTTTCTGGACAGGCAGAGTTAGACAGAGAGAGAGAGAGAGAGAGAGAGAAAGGTGTTCCTTTTTCTGTTGGTTCACCCCCCAAGTGGCCTGTGTGCTGCACCGATCCGAAGGCAGGAGCCAGGTGCTTCCTCCTGGTCTCCCATGGGGATGCAGGGCCCAAGGACTTGGGTCATCCTCCACTGCACTCCTGGGCCACAGCAGAGAGCTGGACTGGAAGAGGAGCAACTGGGACAGAATCTGGCGCCCCAACCGGGACTAGAACCTGGGGTGCCAGCACCGCAGGTGGAGGATTAGCCTAGTGAGCCGCGGCACCGGCCAGAATATTTTCTATTGGACAATGTTACAGAGAATTTGATAATCAGAGCCTTTACTGTAATAAATTCCCCGTATTTCTGGATTTTTTCCCTTTGTGTTTGAGTAAGCAGTTCCTTCAGGAATTTGTCATTATAGATAATGGCAAAGAAATATTTTCTCTCAAATTATAAGAGAGGTGGGAAAGTAAATGATATTGCTATTATTGGAATACTTTTTATGTATTAAATATTAAGTGTATTAATTATTACCTCACTATGACACAGTAGGCCTACAGCATAGGTTTTATAATTATCTCCAGTTTTGTAAATGGGAAGAAGGCCCAAGCCTTGTAATAAGTGGAAATAGAAGGGGCCAGTACTGTGGCACAGTGGGTAAAGTCACTGCCTGAAATGTCAGCATTCCCTATGGGGAATGCTGGTCTTGAGGTCTGGCTCCTCCACTCCCTGCTAATGGTATATGAAAAGTAATGGAAGATGGTTCAAGTGTTTGGGTCCCTTCCACATATGTGGGAGATCTGGCTCCTTACTTTGACCTAGCAGCCATCTAGGATGGATGGAAGATGGAAGATTCTCTCTCTCTCTCTGTCTCTCTCCTCTCTCTCCTCTGTCTCTCCTTCTCTCTCTGTAAATCAGACTTTCAAATAAATAAAAAGGCTTTTAAAAAATAAGTGGAGAAGAATTTAAAATTCAGTGCTATCTGATACCAATGGTAGTTCCCCTAACCATAATACACGTACATGCACTTGCGTAATTATTGCAGCTAAAATAAATATTATCCTGTTAATATTAGCCAGAACCTAACCATGAAGTATTAGATTTGCTTTTACATGACATATATGGACCTAAGAACCGGATTTTTCTTTCTTTTTTTTTTTTTTTAAATCTTTTTTTTTTTTTTTGACAGGCAGAGTGGACAGTGAGAGAAAGAGAGAGACAGAGAGAAAGGTCTTCCTTTTGCCGTTGGTTCACCCTCCAATGGCCGCCGCGGCTGGCGCGCTGCGGCCGGCGCACCGCGCTGATCTGATGGCAGGAGCCAGGAGCCAGGTGCTTTTCCTGGTCTCCTATGGGGTGTAGGGCCCAAGCACCTGGGCCATCCTCCACTGCACTCCCTGGCCACAGCAGAGAGCTGGCCTGGAAGAGGGGCAGCCGGGACAGAATCCGGTGCCCCAACCGGGACTAGAACCCGGTGTGCCGGCGCCGCTAGGCAGAGGACTAGCCTAGTGAGCCGCGGCGCCGGCCCGGATTTTTCAACATTGGTAACAAAATAGGAATTGAACAGGATTTACCAGGATTAAAATCCTATTTCCATCTGAAAAATCCTCCCTTGAAGACAAGATGACAGACATTCAGAGTAAAATGCATGCAGATTAATATACGTCTTCAAAGAGTCTGAGACAAGAAAATGTAAAAGGGAAAAATCAGAAAAAAATTAAACCATTTGCTCTAATTTCTTGGTATTGAGGAGCTTTCTTCTAATTGTACACGGCTTGTGAAATTCAGTTCCCAAATAAACCAATTGGGACATACAGAGAGGAGAGGCCAACACATCTCACATGTGTGTAAAATTCACTTAATTTCAAATGCTTAAATGACTGAGATGCAAAGAACAGAAGCTTATATCTAGTCAACCCTTTCCTTATAAATAAGAGATGAAAAATCTTTTCGCTATAAGATGTCAGTCCATAGCTCTTCGGGACATACTTATTTATGTATAAACAGAGTATTTTTACAGATTCTGGATTCAGCCTATTTGGTTGCTCATGCACTGTGTCTGGAACATACAAGAGTTCAGTGGTTAAGGGCTCTGAATCTGGAATAAGACAGATCCGGGGTGGGATCCTGACTCTACTTCTTAGCTATGTGGCCTTGGGTAAGTGAGTTATTAATTTAAGTTTTGTTTGTCTCATCTCTAGAGTTGGAGATTTCACTATTCCTATATCACAGTGTTTTGGTTGGAAAAGAAAAGCTGTATTTAAAACTTTTGATTTTCTAGTGAGATGGCATTAGTACATGCCACCTTGATGGGATTGAATTGGAATCGCCTGGTATGTTTCTAACTCTACCATTTGAGGTAAGTCAGCTTGAGCATGTCCCAAATTGCACATCTCTTCCCTCTCTTACTCCACCTCTTATATTTAACAGTGATCACTTTTGAGGTGTTTCAACACTTGAGAATGACTGTGTATTGATTACAGTATTCAACCGAAAGTATTAAGTAGAACAAATAAACAAAGAAAAATACTAAGAGGGATAACATATCAAGTTGCTCATCAACAGTCAGGGTGAGGGCTGATCAAGTCACCATTTCTCATAGTGTTCATTTCACTTTAACAGGTTTCCTTTTTGGTGCTCAGTTAGTTGTCACCGATCAGGGAGAACATATGGTATTTGTCCCTTTGGGACTGGCTTATTTCACTGAGCATAATGCTTTCCAGATTCCTAAAAGGGATCACTTTTCAGTTAAAATTTAAACACCTAAGAATAATTGTGTGTTAATTACAAAGTTCAACCAATGGTACTAGAATAAAAAAAATAACAAAATGGATAAAGTATTACATTGTACATCAACCGTCAGGACAAGAGCTGATCAGGTCACTGTTTCTCATAGTGTCCATTTCACTTCAACAAGTTTCCCTTTTGGTGCTCAGTTAGTTGTCGCCAATCAGGGAGAACATATGATATTTGTCCCTTTGGGACTGGCTTAATTCACTCAGCATGATGTTTTTCAATTCCTCCATCTTGTTGCAAATGACCGGTTTCATTGTGACTGCTGTATAGTATTCGATAGAGTACATGTCCCATAATTTCTTTATCCAGTCTACTGTTGATGGGCATTTGGGTTAGTTCCAAGTCTTAGCTATTGTGAATTGAGCTGCAATAAACATTAATGTGCAGACTGCTTTTTTGTTTGCCAATTTAAATTCCTTTTGGTAAATCCAAGGAGTGGTATGGCTGGGTTGAATGGTAGGGTTATCTTCAGGTTTCTGAGGAATCTCCAGACTGACTTCCATAGTGGCTTAACCAATTTGCATTCCCACCAACAGTGGGTTAGTGTCCCTTTTTCCCCACATCCTCACCAGCATCTATTGTTGGTAGATTTCTGCATGTGAGCCATTCTCACCGGGGTGAGGTGAAACCTCATTGTGGTTTTGATTTGCATTTCCCTGATTGCTAGTGATCTTGAACATTTTTTCATGTGTCTGTTGGCCATTTGGATTTCCTCTTTTGAAAATTGTCTATTGAGGTCCTTGGCCGATCTCTTAAGTGGGTTGTTTGTTTTGATCTTGTGGAGTTTCTTGGTTTCTTTGTAGATTCTGGTTATCAACCCTTTATCAGTTGCATAGTTTGCAAATATATTTTCCCATTCTGTTGGTTGCCTCTTCACTTTCCTGACTATTTCTTTTGAAGTACAGAAACTTCTCAATTTGATGCAATCCCAAATGTTAATTTTGGCCTTGACTGCCTGTGCTTCTGGGGTGTTTTCCAAGAAGTCATTGCCGGTGCCTATATCTTGCAGGATTTTTCCAATGCTCTCTAATAATTTGATGGTGTCAGGTTGTAGATTTAAGTCTTTAATCCATGTTGAGTGAATTTTTGTGTAAGGTGAAAGGTAGGGGTCTTGCTTCATGATTCTGCACGTGGAAATCCAATTTTCCCAGCACCATTTATTGAATAGACTGTCCTTACTCCAGGGATTGGTTTTGGATCCTTGATCAAATATAAGTTGGCTGTAGATGTTTGGATTGATTTCTGGTGTTTCAATTCTGTTCCATTGACACCCCATTGGCCCAACTAAAAAAAGAAGAGAAAAGACCCAAATCAATAAAATCAGAGATGAAAAAGGAAACGTAACAACAGACACCACAGAAATAAAAGGAATCATCAGAAATTACTACAAGGACTTGTATGCCAGCAAACAGGGAAACCTATCAGAAATGGATAGATTCCTGGACACATGCAACCTACCTAAATTGAACCAGGAAGACATCGAAAACCTAAACAGACCCATAACTGAGACAGAAATTGAAACCGTAATAAAGGCCCTCCCAACAAAGAAAAGCCCAGGACCAGATGGATTCACTGCTGAATTCTACCAGACATTTAAAGAAGAACTGACTCCAATTCTTCTCAAACTATTCAGAACAATTGAAAAAGAGGGAGTCCTCCCAAATTCTTTCTATGAAGCCAGCATCACCTTAATTCCTAAGCTGGAAAAAGATGCAGCATTGAACGAGAATTACAGACCAATATCCCTGATGAACATAGATGCAAAAATCCTCAATAAAATTCTCGCCAATAGAATGCAACAACACATCAGAAAGATCATCCACCCAGACCAAGTGGGATTTATCCCTGGTATGCAGGGATGGTTTAATGTGCGCAAAACAATCTTTTTTTTTTTTTTTTAGGTTTGTCGAATTTCATTTCCCATTGATATTTGGTCACAACGTCCATTTCCTTCATAATTCCCATAAACCATGGAAGTAAAATTACAGGGAATACATCTTGTAGGCTCACACTGAGGAATTCAAAAGCATTTCACATCAATATTTGACAGCAGTCAAAAAAAGAACCACTTTCTTGTTTCACAAAGCTTTACACTTGAACTTGAAGTTGTTGCCTCTAGACTCCATAACAAAGTTGAGGAAGGGAGTTTGTTCCCAGTTAGCTGCATGGATGGTCCTTCCAATGTAGTCACACTGTGGAGATTCCTGTTAACAGAGGGATCTGGAAATATTCAAATTACTGTATCTAAGGAGAAAAGCCCACATCAACTGCATCTTAGAAGCAGTAGGGCACCCTTAAAATGTTTCCTGGGTAAAAAAAGTAGAGGCATACAGAACTTGAGGGGTTGTGCATAAGTCCTTCTAAACCGCAGCCAAAAACGTTATTAAGAATAATTCATATTTTGGTATAATCCTTTATAGTTTATGCAGTGTTTTCATGTATATTATATTGACTGGCCTCCTTAACAATAAATATGAGGCAGGACATGCTTACTCATAATGAATAATAATGAAGTTGAGTTTTAGAGAAGTTAGATAGCTATTTTAAGTCACATAATTGGAAATTAAGTTCACATAGTATCTCCAGCTTCTGATCCCAATACCCTTTTCTCTTCCTATAACAACTTTCCTCAAGGTATATAGTATCAATAATAGTTGAAAATAGTTGAAGTCATAAAGTAAAGTTCAGGAAAAGAACCATGTATTTCTTTATTTGTTCTCTCAAAATATGTCTGATTAAATGTCCATGTTCTCTTACCTCTTGAACAAATAACAAAGCACAGTATCTTATTCATCTCATGTTTGACATAACTATTAGATTAAATAAGTGACTATCTGAGATAATGATTAGACTTCATAGAAGAGATGACATAAGAATGTAAAGACCAGAGTAACTACTAGATCAGTGAAAATCATTGTTCTTAAGTGTCACCTCCCAATGTTCAATTTATTTGTCCTTTGCCAAATATTATTTAGCTGAAAAGAACACTGCCATATCTCCAAGAGAAAGCAATTATCTTTAATTTTTTTTGTTTATTTGAAAGGCAGAGGTGCAGAATGGAGGACACACACACAGAAACCCAAAGCTTTTTTTGGGTCTCCCAAATTGGTGCAGGAGCCCAAGCACTTGGGCCATCTTCTGTTGCTTTCCCAGGTGCAATATCAGGTAGCTGGATCAGAAGTGGAGCAGATGAGAATAGAACTGGTTTTTTTATGGGATGCTGGCATCACAGCCAGAGGCTTAACCTACTATGCCACAATGCCTGCCCCAAGAAAAACTATTATAAACACACTGCTGCATTTGAGTTTGTAGCACATTTACTCCAGAAAACCCTTAGACTGTGCTTTCTGTGATCTACAGATTCTGAGAAAATTCACCTGTTTGATACTTGGTTCTCTCTTTCTTTTTTTTCAGATTTATTTATTTATCTGAAAGGCAGAATTACAGTGAGAGAGGGAGAGACACAGAGAGGGGGAGAAGGAGAGCAAGAAACAGATCTTCTATCTGCTGGCTCACTTCCCAAATGGCTGCAATGTCTGGGGGTAGGCCAGGCCAAAGCCAGGAGCCAGGAGCTTCTGCCATGTAGGTTCAGGGGCTCTGCAGTTCATTGCCAGATGCATTAGCAGGGAGCTGGATCAGAATTGAAGCAGCTGGGACCTGAACAAGTGCCTATGTGGATGTCAACATTGTCGGTGGTGGCTTAAACCACTATGCCCTGATGCTGGCTGATATTGGGATCTTATACCACCATGGAATGAGAATTGGATTTAAGCCCAGAGTTTGGATTCTGGCTTAGTGTTTTCAACTTTATTATATTTTAATCGTTAAATTTATATGTTAGCATATATAATAGGTACTCTTGTAAAAAGTTTCTAGCTACACGTAGGTATCTAGATTTTAAAAATATGAGTTTTTAAAAGATTTTTAATAAATATATCATTTTTTATTTATTTGAGAGGTAGAGCTACAAATGGAGAGAGGGAAAGACAGAGAGAAGGGTCTTCCATCTGATGGTTCACTCCCCAAATGGCCACAACAACCAGAGTTGGGCCAATCCAAAGCCAGGAACCAGGAACTTCCTCCAGGTCTCCCACATGGGTGAGGGACCCAAGCACTTGGGCCGTCCTCTACTGTTTTCCCAGGCCATAGGCAGAGAGTTGGGTTGGAAGAGAAGCAGCTAAGACATGAACGAGCACCCATATGGGATGACAGCACTGCAGGCAGAGACTTAGCCTACTACACCACAGAACACCTGGGTAACTCTGATTTAACCACTGAGCTTGTCACCATTTTTTCCCCTATGTTGCAAACCATGGTGTAATGGATATTTTCACACTTGTGTCTTTGTGTTCATGTATAGTTAGTTTGATATAATAGATTCCTAGAAGCACAGTTTCAGGCTGAAAGAATGTGGCCATACATAATTTTGATAAATAATATTAAATTTCTTTCCAAAAAGCTGTATCAATTTATACTGTCACTCATTTCTCATACCTCTACCAATTTTTGTTTTTTCTTTAAAATCTGTAAAATTTGAGTCAACGTAACCCAGTGTTCCACAGGGTTTTTTTTTTTAGCAAAATCTTTAGCAATGTTTTTGTTTTATCTTGTCAAGCAGCATCTATAAAATGGATCCAGAAGTCTTATTTTGAGATAGTTGTGAAGGTCCAAAGAGAATGAATATGAAGTCTGATTGTTGCATATTCCCCTGAAAACTCAGAATAAAGTCGCATTGTCAAACATTGTGGGTTTTTTTTTAACCATTTGGAGATGAATTCTTCCTCCCTCCAAACTGTACCTGCAGTGTAGACTCTAAAAGTTTTTTAGAAATATTATCTCATCTGTCTACATACATATAATAATTAACTTAGCATTGTGGAGTTGTCCCTAGGTGGGACTGAAACACCCGCCCTAATTTTCTCAGCTTGTTCTGTGTGTCCTGTGAATGAACCTGAATTTTCCATGAAGAGTTCTGTAGAATGCTGGCACTGCGAGAAATCTTAGTATGATGACACATTTCTTCAAGCAGTACAACAACAGACTAAAATACACTGTTGTTACATCACTGTAACCACTTCTTATTTGAAAACGGTGGCATCATGTGACCATGATCCTCAGTAGAACACTGTTGGTGGCTCTGAAATTTAATTTAGAAATCTTCTGTGCTACAAGGGATCCTGGCACTCTGCTTCCTCATGGAGAAGAAAGCAGGATAGTAGTTGTTGAAGCAGATTTTTAGGCTCATGTGCCAATTATTTGGAGTTTACTTGGAGCATATTTTCTTGCTGTGATCCTTAATGTGAACACATATGGCTCTGATGCCAACCCATTTTATTTGACAGGGTTGGACCCAAGAAATGCTCTTGTTTAATGTCCATTGACAAGGCTAAGCAGGAGATGGGTACTTTTTATGTTAGCCAATCAAAAGTTATCTGTAGAGATCTGTTTTGTGGCCAGTCCTATGCTACAAGTGGAGGTTAAATGATAAGTTAAGAAACAGTCCCTGTATCCAGACTATTTTGTATGGATCAATCAGCAAGCAATTAATGTTTTGTTAGATTGGCTGGTTAAGATCAGAATTGTTTTACATCTCTCTCTGTGGCATTCCTGTTGCTTCTACTTAGCTTCTCAAGTCTGTCAATATCCTAAAATATCTATGTTGCCATAATGTTAGTTATTTTGTAACTTTTGTTCAAAAGCCTTCAAAGGCTACTCAGTTATGAAGTCTGAACACCATATGTATAACACTTTTTATTTGAGGGTCCACATTATCTGATTCCCACCATCATTTCTAGCCTCTACTGCTTACGGTGTTTGTAGTCAAGTTGCTTATCTGATCATATTAGATGTCTCACAGTTCTTCCAACAAGGCAACATCTTAACTCCACAGTGTTTCTCATTTTTATTTTCCTTAAAAGTTTATTTGATTGGGAGAAAGAGGGAGAGTGAGAGCAAGAGAAAGAGAGAGAACTACCATGTACTGGTTCACTCCCCCAAATGCCTATAATGGTCAGGGCTGGTTGGAGGCTAAAGCTGGAAGCCAGAAACTCAATACAGGTCTTTCACATGGGCGGCAAGAACCCAGTTAGTTACTTGAGCCACCAGTTCTGCCTCCTAAGGTCCGTATTAGTAGGTCCGTATTAGTAGGACGCTGGAGTCAGGAGTCAGAGCTGGGTTTCTAATCCAGTTATTCCAACGTGGGGTGCATTTATTTTAGGTGGCATCTTAATTTCTAAGCCAAATGCCTGTCCCTGAGTTCTCATTTTTCCAAAGAATTATTTCAGAAGTCATAAAAAAATTTACCACCTTTAATGACATTCTTGATTACTTACAGTAGAAATTCTTCCACCTGTTTATAAATTTCTACAGCATTTCATTTGCAAATCTCATGATACATGACCCTCTATTGCCTTGCCAGTGATTACTATTAGGTACTTGTAGAGTACAAACATCCCAAGAACAAAGATAAAGTCTTCTTCTGTGTATGTTGTTGTCAAAATCAGTGACTGGTAGATTCAAAGGAGATATGTTTTAAAAATTGTCTAATGAACCGGGAGGAAGCACCTGGCTCCTGACTCCAGGTCGGTGCAGCGCACTGGCTGCAGCGGCCATTTGGGGGGTGAACCAACAGAAAATGAAGACCTTTCTCTCTGTCTCTCTCTCACTGTCTAACTCTGCCTGTCCAAAAAAAAAAAAACAAAACAAAAAAAAAACAAAAAAAAAAACTTGTCTAATGATATAAGAAATACAGGAATTCAGAGGAGAAGGCTATCAGTGTATTGTGAGGTAAGTTGCAGAGCTATCAACATGAGACTGTATTTCTCAGGATTCCTCCTGAGGTCAGCTACCCTGTCTCCTTGCTTGCAGGGCTTACCTGGAAGTGTTTGAGTGTTTCCTAGGACTATTAAAGACAAATATAACCCAGATCCTATATCACCTAAAGTTGGCATTGATATCCCAGGGTACTGAATGGGATATGTTTGTAGTTTGCTTGAAACCACAGCACAGCTGCATAACATTTTATGTCCCCATTTAATATAGTGGGGCTTCTCATTTTCAAAGAGACTCATTAAAAATCTTATTAAGCTATTAAGTATTTGTGAGGTGATTTTGTGGCTGTAATTAAAAAAGCTTTCTCCACTACAGACAATTGGGTACAGGACCTTTCTCACTCCCAAGGAGCTGATTTTGCTTTTAGTTTCTTCCCAAATATAACTGCCTAAGTTTCTTTTTTCTTTTTCTTTTTTTGAAAGATTTGTTTATTTATTTGAAATTCAGAGTTACATAGAGAGAGAGAAGTCTTCCATCTGCTGGTTCACTCCCAAACTGGCCACAACAGCCTGAGCTGCGCCAATCCAAAGCCAGGAGCCAGGAGTTTCCTCCGGCTCTCCCACATGGGTGCAGGGGTCCAAGGACCTGGGGCATCTTCTACTGCTTTCCCAGGCCACAGCAGAGAGCTGGATTGGAATAGGAGCAGCAGGCCTCGAACTGGCACCCATATGGGATGCCAATGCTTCAGGCCAGAGTGTTAACCCGCTGTGCCACAGCGCTGACCCCTCTTTTTCTTTTTCTTTTTTTTTTTAAGATTTATTCATTTATTTAAAAGAATTACACACAGAGAGAAGGAGAGGAAGAGAAACACAGAGGATTTCCATCTGCTGGTTACCCCCCAGTTGGCCACAATGGCTGGAGCTGAGCCAATCCGAAGCCAGGAGTCAGGAGCTTCTTCTGGGCCTCCCTCATGGGTGCAGGGGTATACAGCTGTTTATAGTAATTCTCAACGATTCTTTTTATTTCTGTTGTATTCTTTTTAATTCCATTTTTATATTTCATTTTTAATCTCTGATTTTATTAATTTGGGTCTTTGTACAATCCCACACTTATCCATCTATCCTGCTTAATTTCTCCTTACCGAATTTACCACAATCTGACTTGATACACTTGTATGTCTACTGGGTTATATACTTTTACTGTCTACCTCTACACATTAGATGTTAAGCTCCAGGAGGGCAAAATCTTTGTATTAACTATGGTATTCCTAGGGTTTGCAACAATGCCTGACACATACCAGGCATTAAGAAAATACATATTTGGGTCCGGCGCTGTGGCATAGCAGGTAAAGCCACTGCCTGCAGTGCTGGCATTCCATATGGGAGCTTGTTCAAGTCCCAGATGCTCTAGTTCTGATCCAGCTCTTTGCTATGGCCTGGGAAAGAAGTGGAAGATGGCCTAATTCCTTGGGCCCTTTCACACGCATTGGAGACTTGGAAGAAGCTTCAGGCTCCTGGCTTTGGATCAGCACTGCTCTGGCTGTTGCAGCCATTTGGGGAGTGAACCAGCAGATGGAAGACCTCTCTCTCTCTGTCTTTGACTCTGCTTCTCTGTAATTCTGCCTTTCAAAAAAAATTTAAAAGATCTAAAAAATTTACATATTTATTTATTTATTTATTTATTTTTTGACAGGCAGAGTGGACAGTGAGAGAGAGAGAGACAGAGAGAAAGGTCTTCCTTTGCCGTTGGTTCACCCTCCAATGGCTGCCGTGGTCGGCGCGCTGTGGCCGGCGCACCGTGCCGATCCGATGGCAGGAGCCAGGAGCCAGGTGCTTTTCCTGGTCTCCCATGGGGTGCAGGACCCAAGCACCTGGGCCATCCTCCACTGCACTCCCGGGCCACAGCAGAGAGCTGGCCTGGAAGAGGGGCAACCGGGACAGAATCCGGTGCCTTGACCGGGACTAGAACCCGGTGTGCCGGCGCCGCTAGGCGGAGGATTAGCCTAGTGAGCCGAGGCGCCGGCCTACATATTTATTTTTAAGAATATGTATTTTATTCATTTTAATGTCCATTCAAGCACTAATGGATAGTGCAATTTTAACACTCAAGAAAATCTTTGGATCCGTTTTTTTTATCCTCTCCCTTCACCAACAAGACCAATGTGGTGGTGTGACCTCCAGTGTAATCAGATGATAGCTGGTAAAACAGGGACTCCATTTTGTTTGACTCAATTCCCTACCATTCCATGCTAAACATGGTTCATCTCAGCTGGTGTGAGGTGTCTATAACATTTTTAATGTTTGAGCAAGAAAACAAACAAGCAAACAAAAAAGACCAGCCTGTTTGTAAGAGAATGAGTCAAGGTGCCTGTCCAGAGACTTGATCATTATCCAGGGCAAATGGTGACTCCCACATTATTGAGAATCCAGATAAACCTCTGTCTCCTCAGTGTATTTAACATATATAGGTTGTTGCTGTAACCAAAGCAATTGAGCAAACAGGAAACATTGAGAAATCAATATCCCTTACCATCTAATAACAACATATCATTTTGTAAAATGGAATACCACAGCATGGTGGCATCTGATACCATTTGTTCTTCATGGTAACATTCTGTGTGGTGCAAGAACACATCATGTATAGTTAGGAGATGCTCTGTAAGTCCCCTTAATAGATTAATAGTAAAGTTTACCAAGAAATATGGTCTGTTTGTAATGTTTTACTTTAGTTATAATGTCTTGAATATTCTTTGGTTCTGGCATTAAGCTAAATCCAACCCCCTTGGCCTTGACAATACTGTGTTTCTGGGATGCTAGTGACCATGGAGTCCCTACATCCACCTCCTCTTTCCATTTTGTGTTCTAGGAGTCACATTCCCTCGTCTCATCAATTCATGTGTTTTCTGTCCTTCCAAGCAGTTAAAACTACATCTGACCATTGTTTTTTTCAAATTGACTTGCAGTTATTTTACTTTGCTCCTGTATCTGTTATGCACACATTCTGCAATGATTACACTCCTGTTACAATCCTTTTCATGCCTATCTTTGCATGGGATTTTTGCCTTCATGTCAGTGTCTCCCATATGATATATCTCCATATGTTTTCAATATGTGAAAGCATAGAATGAAAGGACAAGACTGCGTCATTCTTTTAAGCAGTTCACAAGCTTCTTGTTGGGGAAGTTGAGTACTGTGAATCAATGAAAGCACAATTAACAGTAAATTGTATAGTGGCAAGATTTCCTTGGTAAACATATAATGGCCTGCAATATATTGGAAAAAATATGTGCCTTGGTGTCTCAGTCTGAATTTAAACTTTTCCCATTACTTACCAGTTTTATAAACTTAAACAAGTAATTTAATTTGAGAAATTAATCTCACAAACTGAAATTCTGCTTCACATGATCATTTTAGCACCTAAGGAGGAAAAGAATGGATGCATATGGTAAAACATGAAGCTCAGAGCTCTATGCTGCTCTTAAACCTCTAGTTAGAACCCAGGTTCCCAAGGGCAGCAATCCCTAGAACTATGCCTGACTCATGACACCACTGGAAATGACTGGGAATAATGATAAAAAAGAAAATAACTGTTGATCAAGAACTATCCAAAGGGCACTAGGAAACCCAAGATCCCTACAGAAGTTCTCCTTCAAGGTACCCATTTTTGCCTAATAGTTGAGCCACTGCTTGGAATGCCTTTATGGAAGTGCTGGAGTTTGAGTCCTGGCTCCTCCATTTCCAATCCAGTTTCCTGCTAATATCCACCTGATGAGAAACCTGGGTAGAGTTTCAGGTACCTGTCTTTGCGTGAGCCCATCCCCAGCTTTTGTGGGCATTTGAGAAATGAATCAGCAGATGGAAAGTTTCTCTCTCTCTCTCTCTCTGTCTCTCTCTTTCTGTCACTCTGCCTTTCAAGTATATAAAATAAAAAATAAAATTCCAAAAAATTGTCACTCATTTAATCACTGAAAATATGCCCTTACCTATTGATTTCTTTGATCTAAGCACTTGCATATTTTTGAGGATCTTCTTTACAAAAGAACATGTGGGTGAATGAGAGACCCTTCCAGTCACAACACAGTAGCAGCTTGTTGATTAGAGAGAAACAAGGAAAAGAAGGTCATTTCACTGAAGACAGCCTCGCTCCTCTCAATTCACAGTTGTATCCAAAACTGTCGCTATATGTAAAAATTCTTGGGGCTGGTGCTGAGGCATGAAGCATAATGGAGCTCAACCTGGTGTAAAGCCAGCACCAATTATCAGGCAAAAATCCTGCTCATCCTGATGATTAAATTAAATGAGGGCACACATGGTGAAATGACTTAACTGTCATCTCCAATGGGCACAATACCTGAGTGTGGGATGGACACAGAATGTGTTGTAAAAGTAATATGTAACATTTTTATAGTTGTATTGAAGTTTCTTCACAAATCCAACAAGATCAGGGGTCAACAGCATTGGAGCTAGAAGCCCAATTATAATTCCTGAAGCATTGGCATAGGACTCAAGTCACTGAGATCTTCCATACCTGCCCTCTCTCTTTCATTTCATGCTTTCTTCTTTCAATTTTTTCCCATCATCAACATCTAATATAATTATTGGGGACAAGAGAGTGTGTGGCTGAGTATGCAATGCTATGGGAACTTCTAAAATGGACTAGCAGGTTGCAGATTTAAATAATATTATAGTACTTCTATGCTGTGCATTATTTGTGGCATTTTCCAATGCATCATTTTATGTATTTCTCTCACTGGTGCTATGGGTTAGCCAGGATAAGGAAGAAATGATACACTGGTGAAGAGAGAAGAAGCAGTAGAAATCAGCACCCTTCTTTGGCCCCTTCCCTCTTCTTATTGAAGAGCCTAAAATAGAATTCACTTGCCCAGAGTCCCACTCAGGACCTGAATAAGATCGCCCCACTCCCAGCCCAGATTTTTACCATTGCAGACTGATAGAGGGGCAAGCAGAAGAATAGGCAGACAACATATGTGCATCATTAAATTATGTTGATTAGTACTTATTCGGACAAGGAGAGAGAGGCTTTCAGAACCTCAGTATTTATACTTAAAATTTTCAACAGATTTTAATTTACACACCCTATAACTGTCCTGCTATAGATTAAAAAAAGACTGTATTTTATCTTTCTGCCTTGTTAAATATTTTTTACAAATTACCATAAGGAAAAAATGCATAGCACTGTGTGGGCTGCTGGGAGGAGAACTCTGTGGATTTCAACTGATCAGGCATCCACAAAATATCTGGGTAACTGAGAAGTTACAGGACCCTATAAGAATCCTGTGTAAGGTAGGTGGAGGCACAGCTGTCTTCTCTCATGAGAGTTTTTTAAGGATTGTCTTTGCTCCTGTCTGTGGCCATTTTTTTCCAATGCAGTGTCTAGGCTTTCACTCAGAAGGCAACACACACCCCATGGAAACCTATGATATCTGTAATAGAAAGTATTTGATTCTAATCTTACTGGCCACTTAACCAGCTGTATAACCTTGGGAATGTAACTGTCCCACTGTGTCTTACTTTTGCTGTCTGTGAATTTTGGGCAATGACACCTTCTTCATTGAGTGCCTTGAAGAGTGCTTGAGTCAGGTGTGAATAGTGGATGGTCGTTATATCCAGTCTTCATGGGCGTGAAAGCAAGCACAAGCTGTATGGATTATATGTACTCTGTGAACTGTGAGTGGTTGCAAAACCAAATTTCTGGTCTAGAATTGATACCTATACAAGAGCCATGATTTTGTGTGGTTGTTCTTATGTCCAACATACTGGTTAACCTAATCTAATCTCATCTGAAGCCTGGGTTGAGTTGTATTTTGTAGCCCATTTGTTTGCTGGAGAAGTGTGTGTAAATATGTGTAACTGTGTGTGTGTGTGTATGTGTGTGTGTGTTATATGTTTCCTTTTTAAGCCAATGATCCAGTCCATTTGGGCTTATATCAAAGAAGATAAGATGTTTACTAATTGTGTTGTTGGATTCTGTCCCTTTGAGGGGCCTTGACTTAAAACAAATGTCTCTATGGACTTTTCATTTCAGATTTTCATATTCCTCATCACTGCATATTAGATTTTGGTCTTTTTTCTCAAAATGGCTCTTAAAGTTTTGGGGTGTTTTTTAGGTGACACTTCTGTTATTCTAATTTGAATGTACAATCTCATCTTTTTATTAAATTTTTTTTATGTTTACAACTCCAGTTTCAGCTATTTTTGATTCTCTGAGTCTAGAGAACAAAGGGGCTGAAAAATATAACTAAATCCAGGCTTCAAAGAAAAGATTAAACAAATGTTTGGGACAAAAGAATAACTATAAGGAACCGCAATGTTACTAGCACTGGTATCAACTCTAGACCAGAAAGTCGATTTTATAACCACTGATGGCCCACAAAGTGCACATAATCTATAGAGTTTATACTTTTGCTTCCATAAAGACTGAAAGTGAGTTTAGACTTTAATCTTTAATTGGAAAAAATCATGTGATTTTCTCAGGAGCCCCTTGATTAAAGGCTACAATAAAGAGCTCTACAGGAATGTGCCTTTTGAGACTACCTCAGTTCCGATCCACTGTGTATGAAACAAATGCTTCCCTGGCTACCACCCTAGTGCCATTCGTGGTGGTACAGGTAAAGATCATTCCATGTCAGTACCTAAGAGATATGAGATGATAATGAAGTCCCTCTTGCCCTCCAAGAGCCTCTGCTTTCAAAGGAGTGACACACAATGAAACTAATATGAGAGCGACAAGGATGAACAGAGTACATACATTTTGTCCAACCCCATTGTGCAGGGGTGTGAGAATGTCAGTAAAGGATTTCTGGAAATAATGTCTGAAATGAGGTGTAGAAGTCAGTAGATATTTGTCCAGAAGGAAAGTGGGAAAAGATAGGACAGGGTGGTAGAGTTGGGGAGACAAGATGCAGAGCCATGAAACATCTGGTTAGTCAGGAAACTACAGGCAGTGCTGAGGTAGAAAGCGGAAGACAGGAATTGGTTACATGGACTGGGGTGCTGTTAAGGAATATGAAAGAGTCTTTTTTCTTTCTTTTTTTTAAAGATTTATTTTATTTATTTGAAAGACATAGTTACAGAGAGAGAGGTAGAGACAGAGAGAAAGGTCTTCCATCTGATGGTTCACTCCCCAAATGGCTGCAATGGCTGGAGCTGCGCCGATCCGAAGCCAGGAGCCAGGAGCTTCCTCCAGGTCTCCCACAAGGATGCAGGGGCCCACGGACCTGGGCCATCCTCTACTGCTTTCCCAGGTCATAGCAGAGAGCTGGATTGGAAGAGGAGCAGCTGGGACTAGAACCGGCGCCCATGTGGGATGCTGACGCTTCAGGCCAGGGCTTTAGTCTGCTGCACCACAGCACCGGCTCCAAAAGCCTTTTCTCTGATGGTGGGCTCTGATGCTTAGCTATGAGTTTGACTTGAGTAACAGTCAGAGTTAGGGGAGACAGGTCTAAATAAAGGTAGGGTTCAGTGTAGGTCACTTGTCTACTTCTTAGGCCTGAGCTTGTGGCCATCCTCCTTGGGAGGACCTTCTATTCTGTTTTGCAAGTGCTTCTCCAGATCCTGCTTACTCAGTATGCCTCCCTTCCCCAGCAGGTGTGACTTAAATCACCGGTGTCTTGCTTCCTCTCCTCAATGAAATGAGAAAACTTTAGGAATTATCCACAGCAAGCCTGTAGCCTGTTTGTCTGACTTTGCCTTATTCTACCCTGGGTAGTTTATCACTTATCTCCTCCCCATCCTTGGGGGGACAAGGCCAATTCTACTTATATCAGCCACTTTCCTTGTAATCAATACTCCAATCCCTACCCCTGTGATAGCCATTGATTTTTTTTCCAGATTCTCCTCTAACTTGTTTGAGGGTCCAAATGTATTGTTTGCTATCCCTCATCTGGGAGTCTCTCTACAATTCATGAAACATTCTGGACTTTTGTATTTTAGTAGGATCTGGGAAATCAAACTTAATCCTTGGACTTTTCAGGGTAAAAATTAACTTGGCAATTAGAGGTGTGCTTTGGCACTTGAATGAGAACTCACTGCAGGAATGCCTTTGAAAAGAGATCTGTCTCATTATGATTGATAGACCAGGAGGAGCTTTTTAGCAAGTTACTTCCTTCAGAAGTTAATGGAAGAACATCCCTGTTCAGGGAGTTACTGTTTGCTGGTAATTGAGGCAATCAGATGCTGCAAAGTAGGTGAGCTGTGAACAAATGAACTCCTGAGTGACAGCAGGGGACAGCATGTGGCCTCAATATTTATACTGTGTAACCATGATTACCAAAAATCTCTCTTCTATTTTAAAACAGAAGAAACTATTATCAGTGGATAAAACTGGATTTGATAGCAAGCCACCATAAGCTCATCATATTTTGAACTGAGTATTTTTCTAAGGATAATAAGAGAAATAAATACAGCCAAGCTATTGCTATAGTTTTTTTTTTAACTTAATACTTTTTTGGGGAAGCAAAATTCACAGAATAATCCTAGTTAAAATGAATTATCCTTACAAGGGAAAATACCACCAAAATCCTCAAACCTGAAGTCTCCACTTTTGGCTTAACATTTATCAATCCTTTCTGATTGTTTTTCTTATCTGTTCCACACTCCTTAGATTTCAGAGCTGGAAAGATTATTTAGTAATGACATTTTAGTGGCATTTTAAATAATGGGTTCACAGTACAGGTCAGTGTATTATATAATGGTTGTAATTTGGAAGCAGGCAAAGGCAAATATCAACTCTAACTTGCTTGAGAGCTTGGCCAAGAGAACTCTTTGTGTCTAAGTAGCCGTTCTATGAAGTAGGAATAGCAGCATGAATCATGTTCTCCTTCTCTCTGGGATTTGAAAGACTTTTATAAATGCTAATCAACCCCCAGCAGTTGAGGGATCCTTTAAACTCCTTTAAAAGTATTCTTAACTCCAGACTCTCCTTTTTCAACTGTTTTGCATATTAATGGTAATTATTCTCACATAGAGGAAACTGTATGTCACACTCTACTTCCCAATCATGACCTTATTGTTATATTAGTCTTGTGCACAACTACATTTATTTTATGTACCTCTGTTATGAAAAACTTGAGACTCAGATATGCTCAGTAACTTGCCCAAGGTTAGACATCTACTATAGCTGTTAGGATTCAAGCAGTATGAACATAGTCATTGTTATCTAATGTTTTAGCTTCTAGCATTATGAGTTTTGCCCAACTTATCTTAATTTGGTTTGGATCCCAGAGATTACCTTTAAAATGTACATGTTTAATAGCCAACACTAGAATTTTGGCAGTGATGGACATTGAGGGTCTTGAATGTAATGGGACATTTCTTTTACATCTTCTTCCTTGGGCTTCTTACTTTTTCATTACAGTACTGCATATTATTGTTAGCAGATTGTTTTTGTTGAAAGAAAGTACAGATGCAAAACAGGTGTTGAATTCTGGCTACTCTATGTGATCTGCTAGTTTTACCTGATCTTTGAGTTGCTGTTGATATCTGTGGCTGTAGTGTTCCCAGGTGTCGTCACATATAATGGAGATTTCTCCCTAATTATCTCACTGACATTTGACTCAAATATACTAAGGTCACATTTAGGTTGAACATGAAGAGTAAAGTAAACATGGAAACAACATAATTGGTAATGTATTAGATTAGTTTATTTTAAAAAAAACTTCCTAAGGTAGATTCTATTCCCTCTCTGAAGGAGCTCTCCCTGAATTGACAGATTTCTTTATCTTCTAAGCATATTTGTCTTAACATGGGACTGAATGCAATATTCAGTGGAATGCATTAGTTTCTTTATCTTTTTTCCCTTCCTATTTGAAACACAGGTTGAAAGGGACATTTGTTACAGGAGGCGTTTCATTCCCAGGGCATTGTCTGGGCATTCATCTTAGGAATAGGAAGGACCATGTGAAATATTACAATTTGTCTGTAGGATAAGGTCCAGTGGGAAGCCACAAAGCCATTTACGCAGAAACACTCTGAAATTCCCATTTAGACTAACCTTGAATACATATCTATTCCTTTAATCTTCAGCAATAGCCAACTGCTCTTTTGTGAAGCCCAGCCTTGCT
Organism: Oryctolagus cuniculus; assembly: GCF_964237555.1. Taxonomy (NCBI): domain Eukaryota; kingdom Metazoa; phylum Chordata; class Mammalia; order Lagomorpha; family Leporidae; genus Oryctolagus; species Oryctolagus cuniculus. The sequence continues at coordinate 34,996,010 of NC_091441.1, read as the reverse complement.
CTTCTCAAAGAGCTTATTGTAAAACCAGGGCTAAACACATTTCTGTTTTACCATCTGTTAGAAGCTAGAACATTGCTGGTATATTTACAAACTACCCTACACTTTATCACCGGTGTGTACTTCAGGAATAATATAAATATATTTTTTCTTGATTGCTTTTATTAAAACATGTTAGGTAACAATATGGCATTCTGCTCAGTCAACATTTGTCGTAATGACTCAACAAGAAAAAATAATTAAATTTTCCTGGTGGTTGATATATAGGCATATTTATAGTTTAGGAGTAAGAGTCAAAATGAGGGACCAGCACTGTGGTGTAGCAGGTAAAGCCACCACCTGCAGTACTAGCATCTCATATGGGCGCAGGTTTGAGTCCCGGCTGCTCCACTTCCAATCCAGCTCTCTGCCATGGCCTAGGAAAGCCGTAGACGATGGCCCAAGTGCTTGGGCCCCTCCACACGCATGGGAGACTGGGAGGGAGCCTCTGATTCCTGGCTTCAGATCACCATCTGGGAAGTGAACCAATGGATGGAAGACCTCTCTCTCTCTTTCTCTGCCTCTCCTTCTCTCTGTGTAACTCTGACTTTCAAATAAATAAATAAATGAATCCTTTAAAGAAAAATAGTCAAACTGATTCACTATCCTTGTATATACCACAGAATTTGTGTTGTATGGACCCATCCATGTAATGCCCAGACATCAGTTTGAATGAAAAACCTAGCCAACACATCTATATATTTTTTCAGGGTAACTGTGGGGAGCAATTCGGACTAGACTAAGTTACTGGAATTAAGACTTATTCTATGCATCTGCTCTCCCACAATATGGCGCTGGGAGAGGAGAAAACAGCTTCTACGCAGCTGCCTCCAGTTCAGCCAATAAACTGTAGGACTTGCTCCTGATTGGAGGAGAGCAGCGTACTCGGCGTGTGGGCAGCCGAGTTAGGATTGGCAGAGGAAGACTATAAAGGAGGAGAGAGACGGCATGCACCAGGAACATCTAAGGGGAACATCTAAGGGAACACCTGTGCAGCCCCCGAGAGAGCCGGCCGGCGGTGTGCCGCTCCCCTGCGGAAGTGGGGAATGTGGCCAGGGGGAACTGCCCTTCCACGGAGGTGGAAGGGATAGTAGCCAACCCGGGAAGAACCAGCAGCAAACCCGGGGAGGGCCGAGCAGACAAAAGAACAGCGCAGGGTCCTGTGTCGTTCCTCCGCGAAGAGGGGGAGCGACAGGTAACAGAAAATATTTTGAGTAGTAAACTTTCATTTTTTTTTCAAGAATGTGTTTAGGAAGAACATTCTTGAGGCTAAGCCCCTACTCCTGATGCTTTCATGCAGACTTTGTAAGGCCATAGTCTCTCACTTAGCTTTCAGTTTCTCTATCTCCACTTTGATGAGTATAGATCAACTTTGATGATTATAGATCAAGCTCAAGAATAGCTCACTAAATTAAGAGTGTAATATGTGGTTCAGGCCAGCCCCACAAAATCCTAGATCACATTATTCAGAATTTGATTAGTATTTCCATAGTTAATATCTTACCATTTCACAGTGTTGTGAGGATAGGGTCTCTAGCTGTATTTATTCCAGGTTCTTGCCTCTGTGTGAGATAAGAATTCAAAGTGCTAGTGTAGATGGCTGCAACAGAGGTTCTTGCCTATGCAAGACAGAATTCAAACTTGAGACAGAGTAGTGATAAGCAAGGAACCCAGGTTTAATGGGGTAGGGTATCTGTCAGAATTGAAGGACACCTCTCCAGATGGAATCAGAGAAAGCAGAGAGAGCCGAGTCATTCAGACTAGGGTAGACAAAATTACATATGTTAGTAGAATACACATGACAGGCCAGGGAGTCATCTCAGCAAAGAACTGAGAAAAATCGAAAGAGAGCTGAGAGCTGAAATATACCTGATATACCAGGCAGGTGTCTCAGGAGAAGGCTGGAAGCCCAATCTGCCTTCAGAATGGAGTTTATAAAGGAATGGGGTCCAGATCTTCCTGCCATTTTTCCTTCCCCTGTACCCTTTTTACCTGGACAAAGGATTTGCTGGGTGTGAAATTTCTACTATAGTTTCATTGCCTGATGTTATCAGACTGAGTATCCCACTTGACAGAGAAGATTCTCCTATGGCCTTTCTTGGGGGAAGGCTGGAATTGTTCCTTTCTGCAGCTGCTTTGTTTTTCCAAGGCCTCTCACATAGATAGGCTAATTTCTAATTTGCTACCAAACAGAAGCAGATTCATAGGTAAAGTACAGTTGGAGCAGGATTTATTTAAAGTGACAAACAGTAGGCATTTAGAGATGAATGCAGGCAGCCACACAGCATGAGGGGAATCAGTGTTCACCCATTCAGTGATCTCCTTTTTACAGGTAGGGGATGATGCCCCAATATCAGGTGGGATGGAGTCTGGGTGGAGTTTGGTGTTTGTGATGTTCTGTGGGAAGGTTTTTATGATATCTCACCATGGAACTCAGAATACTTGTGCTCATTATGGTGTCTTCATCTTGGAGAAGGCTTAGGTGCATCATAGGAAAGTGGGTATGCTAAATTGACATGTGAGGGGGTTGAGTTAGGATGTAGGCCTATGAGAGAGAAGAGACTTTTGGAAACATCCCAGTTCCTTTCTTTCTCACTGGCTTTGTGCCTATCCCATATTAACAGGAGCCTCAGGCTTTAATCAAAGTAAACCCAAGACATACTGGAGCCCACTGTATATCAACCAGAAACCTTCACCCTGATAATGCATTGTCTTTTTTTTTTTTTTTTTTTTTTGACAGGCAGAGTTAGACAGCGAGAGAGAAAGACACAGAGAAAGGTCTTCCTTCCGTTGCTTCACCCCAAAAATGGCTGCTATGGCCAGAGCTGTGCTGATCTGAAGCCAGGAGCCAGGTGCTTCCTCCTGGTCTCCCATGTGCATGCAGGGACCCAAGCACTTGGGCCATCCTCCACTCCCCTCCCAGGCCACAGCAGAGAGCTGGACTGGAAGAGGAGCAGCCAGGACAGAATCCTGTGCCCCAACTGGGACTAGTACCCGGGGTGCCGGTGCCGCAGGCGGAAGATTAACCAAGTGAGCCATGGCGCTGGCCAAATAATGTACTGTCAACCCTGACTTTACAAGAATTACTACCCTTAATCCCGTGGGGAGTCCAGGAATTGAGCCAAAGCTGCCTGACTCCTTATTTTGTGCATTGCAAAATAAATCTCTACTTTCTTCTACCACTTGGTGATTGGCTTGTTGTGCGTTGTATGAGTGAACCCAGGTTTTATTTGGCATTCTACATGATTCTGACCATATTATACTTAAAGTGTCACTTTAAGAAATATGGTATAGTTAAATCAATGTACCACTAAAATTTTGTCAAATATCATTGACATGATTAACAATTTGAAGAATTTTTGAATTTTAAATATAAACTTAATTACCCAGAATCTTTGATAAAACTAGGAAAAAATGTAAGAATCAGATTGTATTAATTTGTTCTAGGATTCATACTAGAGGTTGCTTTTTTCCCTCAATAAATTTTTCAAATAGGATTTGCCTATTGATTATAAAAGCTAAATTACATAACAAAAATAAAATGGAATCACGTGTTTGAATTGAGGTCAGGCAGAGTCAGTTGTGCAAGTTTTATCTTAAGATATATCTCATCATCTTCATAATCTTGAATTGGGGTGTCTTTTTCATTTGGGGGCGTCATAGTGACTTCCTTGTTTTTATTACCTTGGTTTTTGTGTTTGTTATTTGGCATATTAGAGATATTTGGTTTCTTCACTGTGGTGCTTTTTCTTGTTATACTATGACTCTAGATTAAGTGGACTGTTTTTGATGGAGCCTTAGAGGCTTGAGATGGTATGGCCTGAGAGCTCTGTGGTGTGCCAAAGGTGACACTCCCAGGTTAGGCGTGGTAGATCTCTCTCTCTCTCTTTCTTTCTTTTTTTGATTCAAAAGGGAAGTAATTCCGCACAGCTGAAGTTGGAGGTAGTTAGCAGACAAATGATATACCCACAGGAGCCAGAGATCAGAAGCTCTTTCCCAAGGACCACACAGGGAATCTGTTCTACCCTCAGAGTAGGCTCAAATTCTCTTTCAGTCTCCCACTGGGTTGCCAAAGTTACGGAATTGTAGCGTCTCTGGAAAGAACTCACGTGAATTCCGTGAGTTCTCTCCCCCACCGTCTCTTTTTTTCACAGTCTCAGTTCAGTAGCACCACAAATTTACTAGGTCCTAATCTCCTGTTAGTTCACCCTGCCCAGAGTCAGGTTTTTCTGCTAGGCTCAGGGCCGGTGCAGACCTGAGGTCACTCTGCTTATGACGTATGTCCAAGATAGCGCCTGCTCTTTGTCTTGCTCGCCTTTGAGAGGTGAGCAGAGAGAGAGAAACCTGTATCCATATTGGTCACTTTTTTTTTTTCTCTCTCTCTTCTAGTTAGCCTGGTGAACTTTTCCCCCCGTGGTCGTTCCCTCTAGTCTCCTCTTTCCACTTGCCTGCCGGTGTCTCGGGCTATTGAGGTTCGGCTCACCTCGCGTTCCAGCGCTGGTGTGTTGAGTCTGCCGCTGGTGTCCCGAACTGTGGGCTCTCACGCTCTCCACGCAGGTCCACTGTGAATCACTCGTTCCGGAAGAGTTTCTTCTGCTGTTTCTTCCCCTACTCTTCCTTGAACCTGCAGTATCTCCACTTTTATTAAACTGTCTCTCCCCGGACTATCAGTGTGCTCCCTTCCTATTCCGCCATCTTGCCCTCCTCCAAGTGCTGCGGCTCACTAGGTTAATCCTCCACCTGCGGTGCTGGCATCCCGGGTTCTAGTCCCAGTTAGGGCACCGGTTCTGTCCCGGTTGCCCCTCTTCCAGTCCAGCTCTCTGCTGTGGCCCCGGAGGGGAGTGGAGGATGCCCCAAGTGCTTGGGTTCCTGCACCCGCATGGGAGACCAGGAAGAAGCTTCTGGCTCCTGGCTTCAGATGGGCGCAGGGCACTGACCATAGTGGCCATTTTTGGGGTGAAGCAACGGAAGGAAGACCTTTCTCTGTGTCTTTCTCTCTCACTGTCTAACTCTGCCTGTCCAAAAAAAAAAAAAAAGATATGGAATTTTATCTTTCATTAAGTTTTATCTTAAGATTTAGACTATAACCTGAGTCTCCATGATAAGATATGAGGGGCTCTCTTCTTTGATCTTTATGTAGGCTTATGAAAGATAATAAACCCTGAATTTTTTAAGTATAGTCACCAAGATGTAAACAATAGTTGCTGTTTTATATATTATTCATGAGGAAAAAAAGAGGTACATTTCAATAAGAAATGCTTCTCTAATCCTCTTCCAACTTGCCTCTTATACATTTATTCAATCAATGTTGTCAGGGTACAGTACCTATTTCTAGTGTTCGTTGCGAATATGTGTCTATGTAATGCATTTGAAAGCCTAATATGGGCCTTTTGGGGTAACCATTCTTTGAGTTATTATCATCATTTCACTTTCTGACATACTAATACACAGGTAATTCAAAATCTATGGAAAATGGATTTGAAAGAGAAGTTCATTTTGGTGCAAATATTTTTGAAATTCATGCATAGTTATTCCATATTATGCATTTCATGAACTTTTTTGAAAATTCCCTGTGTGCATGTGTTCCAAAATTTTTGGCCAAAATAAAACTCATCTTCTAATTCAGTTTCTATGGACTTTTTGATGTTCTCTTATACTTCATTTTTAACTTTAGACGCACTCACTCATCTTGCTTTCATTTAGTTTACATAACTAGCTTAAGGAGCGATTGGATATAATTATAATTCCCATACACTGATGAGAGATTAAATGAGTCTCTGAATCCAGTACAGGCAAGAAAAAACACACTAAGTGAGAGTCAGGTTTCCCAGTAAGTGAGAGAAATAATCACATCATTGTCATGTCCTTAGTATCTTAAAACAGTGACTTTGTATTAAAAATGTTTTATACATGTACAGTTTTATTTAAGCCACATATCATATTCTCTCTTTTATTATTTTTTTCTGTAGTATTTTATCAACCAAATTTTATATGCTTAGCACTATTCTTCTTACTGAAAGGTCACCACCTATGTTGCTGTGCCAAATGGGAGAACCCCACCATGCATACTCACCCTAACTACGAGGGCCAGCATGGAAACTTTTCTATACCATCACGTCCAGCCTAGAGAGTCTCTGTGGACAAATAAATATTAGCAGTAAGAGGTTTAATTCTCCTTATTGAACATAAGCAGAGAGACTTCTACCCCATCCTTTTTGTTAGAGTATTTTCTTTAGACATTCTTCCTCTGTTTCTTAGAAATATACATCAGTCTTCTCAGAATAAATAATCATCTTGCCAACTTTATGACCCAGGCATATCTTTCTCAAGGCCTGGGAGCCATCTCTTTGAAATGTAAACATTAAGGGAGATAGTACCTCCATATCCCACTTTCAATGGGAAGATCACTAACTTCAGGAGGTGCTTGGCTTGAAATTGCAGAACTACCTCCTAGCAAAAACATGTGAGATGTTTATTTTTCTTTTGTATTAAACCAATTAACTAACAAAGTAAGTCAGTCCAATTAACAGGTAAGTTTAGGATACACTACATGAAATGTACTGTCAAGTTCTTTTATTTGAGGATAATTGTTGTTTACTAAAAACATGCAGGTAATGGGTTGCATAGAAAGTGTTATATAAAGGGGTAAGATTTCTATCTGTTGTCGTTGTCTGTTAGTGTATTGCCTATGATTTATATTTCATTCTGATGTATATCACATTTAATGCTTCTTCAACAGTAAAACAGTTCTATTCTGCTACCATATGGAGGGATTTTCTGTGTTGGGAAATTTTTTTTTAAATGTATTTCTCCTACATCTTAAAAATAACTTTAGGACTTTATGAAGGCACATCCTCATTAGGTAGTTAAATGAAATTGTAAGAAACAATTCTAGGTAGAAACAGGTACTGTTCTTAAACTAAATGGGGGTCTGGTCTGACTTGATGAAGCTCTGGGTAAAGGTGCTACTCCCACTTAAGTGAAAACAGCAATACTGAGAAGCAAGTTTTGTTCATTTGATCCCTTCTCAGGACATTTTAAAATATACCTCTCAGTGTTGCCTATTAATCTTGTTTGGATACTTCCCAGCTATGGACTTTATTTCAGGAAAACTCTCCAGGATTGGATTCCAAATTTCTGGGCATTTCCATCCAAGATTCTATCTAGGAGCTTCCTCACTCTTTGGCCAAATGAGTTTTTCCTTTCATTCCTCAAAACATTTCCCTTTTTTCTCCACAGCTACTCACAGAGGGCTTTTCATAGAGACATAATAGCCAATTAAAAAAGAACTCAAAACTTTAGCATCATCACAGGCCTTCTTTCAGTTTTTGCTTTACAAAACCTAGCAGAACCATGAAAGAGGTGAGGCGGTGGTAAGTGCTGGTATTGGGGAGGAAAGGGTGATTTTTTTCCAAGTTAACATAATGAATAAAATTAAACATTAGAGTTTTCACATTCTTAGAAGGGGAATTTTTCAAACCTCCTCCAAGCACACTTAGATAATTGCTGCGCATCATTCGAATCTGCATGGAGCTCTTTTGGAGCATTGTGTGTGTGTGTCTTGTAATTCTCTCAGTTAAGACACAGTTAAGGGAAGGCCTTAAGAATAATCCATCTTGAACTCAAGGTGATCTTGACAAATTTGGGCATTTCCTTACTTCGACACTCTAATACTCCTCAGTAAAATTATGGCTAAATACTAAAAGGCTGTTAATTACTCAAGCAATATGTATATCATTTGAACAAAGTTTCATTTTATTAAATATTTCTCAGTGGGATGTCTTATTACTTCCTCTCATTCTAATGTGATTCACACATAACAGGCAAGAGGTTTTTCTCTTTTGGCATCCAATCCATGCTATTTGGCTCCTTCAGATTTTTTTTTAGTGCTTTCCAGCCTAGAACAACACATTCTTTCATTACTTTTAATATGGGGATTCATTTTTGGAGGGGATGGGAAAAACCTTCAATAATACCATCATTTAATACTTACTTTGCCCATTTATGTATATTGATTTTCCCATTTCTTATATGCTGTAACACACACCAATTTATAGTGACAATGATTACAGTATTAATGTAATTTGCTATTTTTTAAAGCCCTTATGTGGTATAAGGAATTATGTGGGCATTGTATATTTGTTCTTTCATTTGACTTTGGAAACTATATGGAATAGGTACTATTTATATCTCTACCAACCAGAAAAG